>NC_082383.1:18079878-18274878 GCF_031168955.1 Gadus macrocephalus
GTCTTCCAAACACTGACCAGTCAGACCACGGGATTTGCAGTCCACCAATCAAAGCACAGCGCTCTGAAACCTGACTGAACCTCTGCACTTTGAAACCTGACACCTCCCTCACTTTGACATTCATTTGAATTTGGAGATCAGAGTTGTGTTTCTATCCAGGCCTCTTCGTGGAGGTCTCAGTGGGCCGTGAGGTTTAGGCTCTGCTGGTTCAGGCTGAGCCAGTGGGAGGAGGTCCTCCACGACCGAGCAGGGGTGACGGTGGACCTCTGTGTCTTACAGCCCTGTCTGGGTGGTCTTCACACGTCACGCCTGTAACCTTACGCTCAGACAGAGAGGGAAACTAGTTTCGCCTTCCCTCTCGTTGTTTGTCTTACATTTAAATTGTGGGCGTTTAGCAGATGCTTTTATCGAAAGGGACTTACAATAAGTATTTTTAATTTGTCAGAAGAAAGAGAAACAACAATATATCTCTGTCGGTACAGTAAGGATGTTCATAGAACCAAGTGACGAGCACTAACAATCACCATTCCCTGTGTACAACAGAGATAGCTAGGGTAAGATGCTACACAATGCTAAGAACTGTTTTTAAGTGCCGGTATGTACAACATAAAATAAGTTCGTAAGGACGGGGGTGTGGGGGGGCTAAGGGGGAGGCTGTGCAGGGTCTAGGTGAGCTCTTCCCCCTGAGGTCTCTGTGAGCCGTGCGTCCGAGACGGTGTTGGAGGTGTCAGAGCAGTAGAAGCGAGGAACGCGTGGCGTCCGCTAGCTCCCCCCCCGTATCACCCACACCCCCGTCAGGCGTGAGCTCCCTGCACGCTGACGCCTCCAGGCCTGATGTGGTCGGTTTGGTTTGGAGGTGAGCCAAAGTCTCAGCTCCCTGGAGGACTGAGACGTCCTCCTCTCTGAGAGACACAGACCGCAGCAGGACCTGTTCCTGAGGACCCAAGCGTGTTCCTGTGTGTCTGCGCCCATCTCCATGGTCCATTAGAACAGGGTCTGAGTGAAGAGAAGCTTTATTGCTTTCTGAGGAGAGAAGCGCTCCAGCCAGATGGATCTCTAGCTATTCCCTCCCATGGTGAGGCTGTGATCCAACCTGCCTTCTGTACTCTACTATCTGCCCCGACTGCAGACATTGGGGATCAAACCCAAGACCTTTCTCCTGGCCACTAGACCCCTAGCCACTAGACTATCCTGCCCCCCGGCCAGAGGTCAAAGGTCGTTTTGATCAGGTAGAGATTGTCGCAGAGCTTCTTGAATCTGAGTTGTTCACTCCGTGGTGGAGCCCGGAAGTGTGGTCGTGGTTTACAGCACGTTTACGGTTCTTATTTTCCTGTAATACTCGTATACCAAATGTCTAAGATTCAGCGCGTTGTTTAATGACACGCATCGAGTACCACAAGCTGAGCTGAGAAGTCATGGATTGTACGACTTTAATGTATGGTCTATAAAATTATACCTTAACTCATCTCAAACTTTAAGTTACGATGCATCATCATAAAAGATGATCTTCTTTATTGGTACAGCCCACCACATAGGCATATTCAGATTCAGACTTTATTGTCATTGTTCAAACTTGTACAATGAAATTGGGGTGGTGCTCACTACCCATAGTGCAAAATAAAGTGCAAAATAAAGCAGTGCAGAAATACAAACACGAACAACAGCAATAGGCACAATAAATATAAAAAGTGTCTTTTTTAAATAAATAAATATGATTTCACATGTCCATTGGGGGGCGGGGTTAGGCGTTAAGTAGACGAATTGCCCAGGGGTAGAATATATATATTGAGGTCTTTGGTTAGATTTGTCCTCACTGTGTTGCCGTCTGCTTGTGTCCACAGAACGCCCGAGTGTTGTTCAACGTCCGCGTCGTGGGCGGGGCCTCTAGCTCGGGACCCTATTGCTACCTGTCGCCGCAGGATGGCCGGCCCCTCTACCACCCCGCCGTGGAGCGGTAAGCAACCCTCTAACCCTGTCTACCAACCCTCTACCCCCTCCCCTCTGTCCGTCTGTCTGTTTGTCTGTATCGTCTCTATCATCTCTCCCTCTCTCCGTCTCTCTGTCTCTCCTCTCTGTCTCTCCTCTCTCACTCTCCGTCCCTTTCTCGCCTCTCATTTCGTTCTGTAACTTCTTTCTCCACCTTGAGAGCAGTGACCCCTAGAGGCTAGAGACCCACGGTGCAGGTTTAGTGTGTCTCAATCCGCCTATAGAGGGAGCAGCCTCCACTGTCAGTGAACTGTGGGTGACCTTACAGTCCTGCTCCTGTTGGATAACCCTTGACCTTTGCTCCCTGCAGGGCTCTGAGGCAGTGCGGGTCGGGGGGCCACCCCCATGTCAAGCTGATCATCGAGTGGGAGCCCCGAGTCAAAGACTGGTCAGTGATGTCCTAACTACTACTGTTAAATGATCTATTATTCTGATATGATATATTATACCACTGATGAAGACCAACCCTGGACTCTGATGCTCTCCACTGACCAGTGGCTGTTAACTCCTCTGGGATAAAGCCTCCACTAAATACCTAAAGGAAATATAATAACCACCCTGCTCCCCAGCCTCTCTCTCCCCCCTCTCGGCATTCAATACCATAATTCCCCCCAGCCTGATCCAGAAGTTGAGGTTGTTTTGCAATCAACACCCAAATATGCAACTTGGTGCTCAGCTTCCTCACTTACCGCCCCCAGGGGGTCAGAGTGGGGGGAGGTGTAATGTCAGGACCCATCCTCCACAAGGGCACCCCCCAGTGGTGCATTCTACCACTGCTCTACCACATCTACACGCATAACTGCATAGCCTCCAGCAGTTCAACTTCCATCATCAGGTTCGCTGATGACACTGCGGTGCTGGGTCTTATCACCGACAACAACGAGCAGGGCTACCTGAACCTAGTAGCAGACCTGGCACCGTGGTGTAAAGGCAACCACACACCGGACCAACTGCCCGATTTCGTCGGTAAATGAAGTCGGGCTATTTAATCTGGTTGACTCGAACATCGACATGGGCGGCACACACCTACGGGATTCCAGCCGACGCTGTACGTTCCGCGCTTGCGCGAGATGTAATGTTTCCAAAACAACAGGCGGCGCTAATCTGGCTTCACTGATTAGCTAGTCAAGCTGCTAGCCCTCCACCAATCAAAATGGTAAAAGAATGACCGACTCGAATGGGTGATTACACATGTTAGATCGGCTGAAATGAACGCCGACGTGGCCGATTTGAGCGACCACGGCAAATAGACTTATGTCACTGACGCCGATTTTCTTACTGACGCCGATTTTCGGTCCGGTGTGGGCTTGCCTTTAGACCAACAACCTGGCCCTTAATATTAACAAGACTATGGATTATGGAAGATGGTGGATTTCAGGAGGAAGCAGGGCAGTGGGCTCACCCAACTCAACATTAGTGGAGAACCTGTGGAAAGGGTCCCCAGTTTTAAGTACCTGCGGGTGAACCTCACTCGGGACCTCTCATGGTCTCTGCACACAAAGCACTTGGTCTCCAAATCGGACACCAAAAGGCAATCGACTGTACTTCCTCTGGCGGCTGACGAAGTTCAAGGCCTCCCCCTCAATCCTGAGGACCTTCTACTCTGCAGCAGCTGTCGAGAGCAGTCTCACAGGTTGCATATCAGCCTGGTATGGAAGCTGCACTGCACAAGACCGGGCTGTCCTGCAGAGGGTGGTAGAGCGAACCATTAGGTCATCCCTCCCCAACCTGGAAGATACAGAGAGCACGAGGGTTAGGGCCAGAGCAAAGAAAATCAGGCAAGAAGCCTCTCACCCAAGTGCTGGCCTCTTGACCCTGCTGCAGTCAGGCAGACGCCTAAGTTGCCTTAAAGCGCGGACTGAGGGACTGAGGAGGAGCGTCTGTCCGCAGGCAGTTAGACTGCTTAACTCCGGTGGACTATAACTGGCACATTTGCACTCTTGCACAATTTTCTAGGCACTTTTATATTCTTTTTTTTTTTTTTTTAGCACCACCTCACCTCACCTCAAAAAGTAATTTAAATTACTTTTTAAATTACTATTTATTTCAGGTTTTAGTCACAAATAACCCCTTTTAATTTAACTGTATGTAAAATGTTATTATTTACAAACATGTGACCAATAAAAAAACATTGAACTTTGATCGTTGAAATCTATGTTCCTCCCTCTCTTTCTCTCAGCCTTCTCTCTCACTATCTCTCTCTGTTCCTCCCTATCCCTTTCTCTCAACCTCCTCTCTCTTTCTCTTTCTCTTTCTCTCACTTCCTTCCTCCTCTTACTCACTGACTGTTACTATAAATGTAAAGCATGTATATATTACAGGACAAAGAAATCAACCCCCTGTGAAGGGGGTTCTGGTGGGGGTCTGGTCTATGGTCTGACCGGGGGTGTGATGGTGTGACGGGGGTCTAATGAGTGGCAGTGTCTCCACAGCCTGTTCGGGAACATCCAGGAGGAGGTGGTGAAGGACGCGGAGAGCGTGCGCGGCCAGCAGCAGCAGCACGTCCAGCAGCTCAGCTGCTCTCTGGACGAGTGCTTCTCCCTCTACACCAAGGAGGAGCAGGTATGTTGCCACGGCCTCCTCCCCGGGGGGAGTTGGACTCTAAATCCATCATTCCACACGGCTCCAGTGCATTTAAGGCCAGTGAGACAAACAACAGCACAACCTGTCGAGGGTCTACGGGGGGACTCAGGAAGGGGGGCTGCTGTTGTTCTATGCAGTAGAGGATCAGGGTGAGTGTCGGGGAACCATCGTCAGACGAGGACTCCGACGGCCCCGGACACTGCATATAGTGGCCCGGTACCATAGAAATTACATCTTGAATGAGAAAGCTTTCAGAAATTCTCTCTCTCTCTCTCTCTCTCTCTCTCTCTCTCTCTCTCTCTCTCTCTCTCATATATTGAAATTAATTAATTCGTTTTTTCATTATTCTATGTTCTATTCATTCCTCCCGCTAGCGCATGGGTCAGGAAACGGGCAGAGATTGTAAATAGCTGTCGTCATGATGACAACAAGACTGTTGCGTATTCAGTCCTATTATGTGCAGGTCCTGTTATTCCACAACACCATCAGAGGGCGAACTTGCCTAGTGTTGTACTGATACTGTGTAGTGTGATGTAGAGTGAAAGGAGAAGAAGACAGTGATACACGTTGATTAAACTTGCCATACTCACAGATGGGGACGACTGGCCAGACACGAGGTTACGTGCAATCCTCTTAAATAGTCTGGGTTCAGAGGGCCAGCGTGTGTTTTACACACTTGCAAACGCAGGTGCGTCCTACAAAGAAGCAATGGATGCACTGCGTGCACACTATATCCCTGCAATAAACTTTGTGGTGGAACGTCACAAGTTCAGATAAAGAATTCAGAAATCAGAGGAGACCATTACAGAGTATGTTGCCGCTTGGCGCGAGCTAGCCACAACGTGCGGGTTTGAAGATAACAGAGACGAAATGATATGTGATCAGAATTTGATCATGTATGTATGCATGCAAGCTGCACTAAAGTGCGCGACAGACTGTTAGTGCAAAGTGATGCAAACTTGACACTAGAGATATTAGAGATGCTGTATAGAGATGCTGTTTTAGGTGTGGGTCATCTACTCATCTTGTAAATGCTCCTGACTGCCCTGCGCTGAAAATGACCTGCTGGAAATGCAATAAAATGGGACACTTTGCAAAAGCATGTACCGTAAGTCTTCTGAAAAGCCAGCCAAAAATGTAAGTGTAGTTAGCATGCTGTGAATTTATCAAAATCAGCCAGCTCGGTAGCATTAACTCCACTGAGTCTGACTGACTCAGCTGAGAACCGTGCAATGGCGTCCATTCCATGATGCGATTTACCGCTACCGGAAACCAGGCTGAACGAACAAACGATTTGCGAACGACTCCTCCCAGTTCAGTCGAGTTTCCGGTGAATCGATTCACCGGAAACTCGACTGAACTGGGAGGAGTCGTTCGCGAATCAGCCTAGCTTCCGGTAGCGGTGAATCGCATCATGGAATGCACGCCATTGCACGGTTCTCATCTGAGTCAGTCAGACTCAGTGGAGTTAGTGCTACCGGAAACTCGTTTGTTCGTTCAGTCGAGTTTCATTGAGCTCAACAACAATCATTGAGCTCAGCTGGCCTATTAGTGATCTGTAGCAATCACTTACTAATTAACTACCTCGAACACTATGAGGTTAAATAAAGATCTGTTTCAGTTCTAGGAAGGAGGGGGCTCTGTGGGAGAGCTTTATTTTTGAGAAGCCTTAAACATCACTAGCTGCTCATGTTGTGTGTGATGCTGTATTCTGTGTTCACTACTGACTGTGTGCTCACTGAGCACGACCCGAGGTCAAACGTCGCTCACCTGTGTGTTTATAGAGGGAGTTAAACCGTATTCTGCCATTGTAACGTGCAACTTCCAGAGCAAAGCAGGCTTTAACTCCTAATGAACATTATATTACTACACACTCTACTACACACGCTACTACACACCCTACTTCACACCCTACTACACACCCTACTACACACCCTACTACACACCCTACTACACACCCCACTACACACCCCACTACAGCACCGTGGCCAAAACCTGATTGACTAAATGCAGTAAATAAGTCTTATTTTAGTAACCTGACAAAATGGCAAAAGAATTATTAAGATTTGATGTTCCCCTTACCTTATCAAATATTTCTCCACATCTCTCTGTTCCCCTCTTGCTCCATCCATCTCCCCCCAAGCTGGCCCCTGACGATGCGTGGCGCTGCCCCCACTGCCGGCAGCTGCAGCAGGGCGTGGTCCAGATGAGCCTGTGGACGCTGCCCGACATCCTCATCCTGCACCTCAAGCGCTTCCGGCAGGCGGCCGAGCGCCGGACCAAGCTCACCACGCTGGTGTCCTTCCCCTTGGCCGGCCTGGACATGGCGCCCCACGTGGTCAAGAGGAGCCGCGGCCAATCCGCTGCCAGCACGGCCCTGCCCGACCCCGCCCCCGCCAACTACCTCTACGACCTGTACGCCGTGTGCAACCACCAGGGTGGGCTGCATGGCGGCCACTACACAGGTAGAGCGGCCAGTGGGACCTAGTCTAGCGTAGCAGGACCTGTATGGCGTGTGCAACCACCACGGGGGGCTGCATGGTGGTCACTACACAGGTAGAACAGCTAGCAGGACCTAGTGGAGCGTAGCACAACTTCTAGCTTCACATAAAATAGCATATTATATAGAATAACATAGTATATCATAGCATATCATATGACATAGCAATATATCCAGATATCCCATAACGTATATCTAATATGGGCCAAGTGACGCATAGTCTAGTGTCTGTGATCATGGTTTCTAATTGACTGTTACTTTGGCTGTTTCTGAAGTGTTTATCCTGGTGCCTAATTAATTAGGCGGAGAAAAGAACATGTTGATTACTCAATGTTTACAGTTAAGTCATCACTGATTGCATAAATCATAAACAATCCCAATGTTGATGGTTTCAAAAGCATGTTGAGTCAGACTCTGTTTAACTTTGAGTCTGTTTTGATTCTCAATTAATTTGCCATGTCCCAGATTTTATAATCCAAACACAACCTTGGTGCATTCATTTTGCTGAGTCGACTCTTGATGTTTTTTTAATATTAAGAGGACTTTTGAGTTGGCGTGTGGTTAACGAGCAGAGGCTGATTGGCGTGTGTTCACAAGTGGAGGCTGGTTGGCGTGTGGTTAACGAGCAAGGCTGATTGGCGTGTGTGTGCAGCGTTCTGCAGGAACTCGGTGGACGGCCAGTGGTACAGCTACGACGACAGCAGTGCCGAGCCCGCCCCCCACGGGGATGTGGTGACTCGTGGCGCCTACATCCTCTTCTACCAGCGCCGCAACACGGTGCCACGCTGGTCTGCCAGCTCCTCCACCTCAGGTCAGCCTGCACCACCTCCACCCGCTACACTAGTCCCTCCACCTCCTCCACCCATTACACTAGTGCACCTCCTCCACCCGTTACACCTCTTGCCCACTGCATCCGTCCGTTGACGGATCCCATTGACTTTGAATGGGGCGGAGCCGCAATGCATTGTGGATCCATCCGTTCCGTTGGATCCATCGGCTCCATCAAGAAAGTTTAAAAATTTTCAACTTTTCAGGCAGCCATGGATCCGTCATCCAATCAGATCGCGTATGCTCGGGTGTATGCCTCTATGCCCATCCGTCAGCCACGCCTTCAGTCATCTGTTGACGGACGGTGCAGTTGGTAGACGGTGTTACACTAGTCCACCTCCTCCACTATTACACTAGTCCCTCAACCCTCATCCGTCCGCTACACTAGTCCACTTCCTCCACCCGTTACCCTAGTCCACCTCCTCCACCCGTAACACTAGTCCCACAACCCTGCTCCACCTGCTACAATAGTCCCTCCACCCTCCTCCACCGGTTAAACTAGTCCAACTCCTCCACCAGTTACACTAGTCCAACTCCTCCACCCGTTACACTAGTCCACCTCCTCCACCCGTTACACTAGTCCACCTCCTCCACCCGTTACACTAGTCCACCTCCTCCACCCGTTACACTAGTCCACCTCCTCCACCCGTTACACTAGTCCACTTCCTCCACCCGTTACCCTAGTCCACCTCCTCCACCCGTAACACTAGTCCCACAACCCTGCTCCACCCGCTACAATAGTCCCTCCACCCTCCTCCACCGGTTAAACTAGTCCAACTCCTCCACCCGTTACACTAGTCCACCTCCTCCACCCGTTACACTAGTCCACCTCCTCCACCCGTTACACTAGTCCACCATTTCCATCCTTTAATCTAGTCCATCCTCCACCCGTTACACTAGTCCCTCCACCCTCCTCCACCCATTACACTAGTCCACCTCCCCCTCCCGTTACACTAGTCCACCATCTCCATCCTTTAATCTAGTCCATCCTCCACCCGTTACACTAGTCCCTCCACCCTCCTCCACCCATTACACTAGTCCACCTCCTCCACCCGTTACACTAGTCCAACTTCTCGATACTTTAATCTCGTCCACCCTACGTATATTCTTAATCCCAGATCTGAAATATGGGTGTCAGAAGAGAATTTAAGCATAAATATCTAAAGTTCAGGTTGAATAGAAACCGGGTATTGTATTTGTATAATTCTCATTCTCACTGCGATGTCAAGGAGAACTGCCAGGAATCTGACTGGAATGAGACGGGAGGAGAAATGAGTCCTGGACCTTGACTCATTCAAACAGAGCTACACATGCTGAATAGGAAAAACTACCTTTAGAAAGACTTTAACGTTTACGTACGTTCAATTCCTGAACAGAACTTTACAGTTGATTTATATAAATTTATTTCCAAACATCCTTATATCCACACCGCCACTCACTTCAACCTCCAACACCTCCTCCACCTTAAATTTCTCTATCCTCCTCATCCTCCTCCACCTTCCTTATCTCCTTCTACTCCAGCTTTACTTCTCTACCCTTCTCCTGCCCTCCCTCCTCCACCTCCTTCTCCTCCTCCACCTCCTTCTCCTCCTCCTCCTCCCCGATGATTTATGTCTCACCGGAGCCTGGCTCAGATCTAAGGGCTGACAGGCATTTCAGGGGTCTTTGTGTTCTGCTAATGTATGATAATGACGCTGAAACAACCTGCAGCGCTGCTGGGGTCAGTCTAGAGCTCAGAGCACACACACCTGTAGGTAGACCCAGTCTGGGGCTCAGAGCTCACACACCTGTAGTTAGACCCAGTCTGGGGCTCAGAGCTCACACACCAGTAGGTAGACCCATGCTGTATTCCAATATCCATACTTCCATGAGTACACTTAACACACACTTTACATTATCCGTACTCGGTAAGTGCACAAATTTTCAGATGTCAGTGTTGTTCCAAATCGAATACTCCATGGTGTACTAACCGGAAATTACGATCAAGTCTGCCGCCGCGGCTCCTCCCCCGCAATAAACATCTCGCTTTGAACGTTGAACTCTTTACGCCTAGCAACTATACAAAGCTATAAAAGCTGTAAAAAATACAAAATGACTCTATTAATGCAGGCTATGTGGAAAATGCGCCGACTTTGGCTCAGCCAGGCTCCGCCCTCTTCAGCTACTGCTGCGTTCGAGTTTTCTCTGCGAACCGACTCGGATCTCGGATCTGACGCCACGCCTACACTTCAAGAGTTTTATTATTTCGCTCGGTCGTTGGAGGAAAACATGGACGCCACCCGGAAAGCTGTTGTCGCGGTAGCATTGGCAGAGGACCAGGCGCTCCAAAATAAGTAGGCTATAGGCCATAGGCAGAGATACGGACGCGGTAAGGTATTGCAGTAATACGAGTGATTGAAATTGCCATTTAAACCACCAAAGCGGTCCAAGCACATTGAAAACAGTTCATACTTCAAGTCACAATGGGCGCAGCCATCTTGAATTCCGTCTCGTAAATTTTGCTCGGTCACCACTGAGTTCAACCGAGATGGCGTGTTCGCCGTCCGAGGAAAAGGGGCGTATTTGTGCGTGTCGCTAGGCAACGTCCTCGGACCTCCGAGACGGATGGATATTAAAGGTCCCATGACACGAAAATCTCACTTTATGAGGTTTTCTAACATAAATATGAGTTCCCCTAGCCTGCCTATGGTCCCCCAGTGGCTAAAACTTGCATTTGGTGTAAAACGAGCACTAGCTGTTCTGCTCGCCTTTGAAAAAACGGAGGCTCAAGCGCGCTGATTTGGAATGTCTTTATTTAGGACGTCATAAAGCATCCCCTTACTCTGCCTGGCCCGCCCAGAGACGTTGGCCCGCCAATGAGACACGACCGTGCGAGCGCCACATGTGTGTGTGTGTGAATACACACACTGTAACGCAAGTGTTTCTTCTCGGTTCTTTGACGTCTCTTGTATTTCCACAACGAGACTGTCGTGGGGGTTATCTGAGCCATGGTTGAGAAGGAATTGGGGGAAAGGAAAGGAAACTTTGGCTTTGACTCGCTGAAGTACATGAACTGCGACATGCCGCCGGTTGCCGCGAGGCACCATCGCCCGGCAGCGGGCAGCCGGTAGCAGGCAGCGTGCGGTTCAGTCTACTTCAGGTTGTGGTGAAAGTGGAAGAACCAGAGACGTCGCAGAACCCGACAAAGTCGTTTGTGATTCATAATATCGTCTGGAGGCGCACACAGCTTTTGGCCGTGATAATATGCATTATATGATATAGATATCTAAGTATTATATGATATTATTTAGATATAGAGCTCCAGGACTGTAACGCAAGTGTTGTACACTTCCTTGTTATTTGGATAACCGTTCTGCTTTTGGGTGTTATGGCACATAACACATCGGACTCTCGTCTCTGGTATTTCTACAACGAGACTCGTAGTGGGGGTTATCTCAGCCAAGGTTGAGAATGAATTGGGGGGAAGGAACTTTGGCTTTGACTCCCTCAAGAACATGAACCACGACATGGAGGAGAAAGGGATTGTTGGCGGCGAATGTCTCCCGCTTGAGCCCCGCTGAGGGACCACCGCCAGAGGCGGAGGTGCCTAAGCGCTGCCCGGCAACAATCCCTTTCTCCTCCTTGTCGCGGTTCAGTCTACTTCACATTGATGTGGACGTTGAAGAACCAGGAACGTCTGAGAACCCAACGCGGTCGTTTGAGATTCATAAAATCGGCTCACACAGCTTTTGGCCGTGATAATATATATTATATGATATAGATATCTATGTAGGCTATATGATAATATTAAGATATAGAGCTCCAGGACTCCCGTGTGTTCTAGAATATTTACAGAACACGGCTAAAGGCTGTGTGCGCCTCACCATTGCGATACATCCACTGTAAACAGAGCGCATGGTACCGTGGCTGCAAGCTGCTCAGGGCCACACCCCCACCCTCCTCCTTGACCCGCCTCGCTCCTCCTCATTTGCATTATAGCTACAGACACCAAAACAGCGCATTTGGGGGAAGCTCAATGTGCGACTGGCTCGGAGTGGCTGTAACTCTGCACCACGGCTGTATTTCGGGAACGTCTTTGAATACTGTGTTAGTTGCCCACTAATACCTATATTAAAGAATACATAAAATAGCATGTCATGGGACCTTTAAAACGCAGCATGCGTAGCTAAGAAGGCTGCCGTTGAGTACGAAAAGTGTACATCGATCCACACTCGATCCACCGTTTTGAGTACACCATCCGGGTCCTTTCAGTACACTTATTTTCGCCCGATCTGAATTGGAACGCCCTACGTACTCAAACTAAGGCTAGTAAGTACGGATAGTATGGATATTGGAACACAGCACCCGTCTGGGGCTCAGAGCTCCTCCACCTGTAGGTAGACCCAGTCTGGGGCTCTGAGCTCACACACCTGTAGGTAGACCCGGTCTGGGGCTCAGAGCTCCTCCACCTGTAGGTAGACCCAGTCTGTGGCTCAGAGCTCACACACCTGTAGGTACACCCGGTCTGGGGCTCAGAGCTCACCCACCTGTAGGTAGACCCAGTCTTGGGTTTAGAGCTCCTCCACCTGTAGGTAGACCCAGTCTGGGGCTCAGAGCTCACACACCTGTAGTTAGACCCAGTCTGATCAAAGGTGAAGGTGATGCTTTGTTTTGGTACGTTAGCGAACCAGTCTTTGATTGGCACGTCAAAACGTTGAAAACAAACGCTGTGAGCCACCTGTCACAACAACTCTGTGTTCCCACTCAACGTTCTCATAAGGATCACTAATATTACTTTATAGTCGTACAGCCGATTGCTGTCACCGCATGATTGGACCCCCTCTGACTGGCAATCATTTTGATTTAAGAAATGTAAGGTCAGGGGCTGAGACGCCAATCAAATATCGAATTAGCTTCTGGACTGGAAAGACAGCATATTGCAAGGCTCTACTCACATATTCTCGTAGATATTGAACTGAAACTTGAGTCACAATACAACAGATCCCAGCGCCTCCAGCCCACCCAGTGATTTGGGTTTTGTTTGGCTGTGCCCTCTCTGATGCCCACGCCCAGACCACTCGGTTGTCATAGTTTCAGACCACTCTGTTCCTTTTGTTTCATTGTTAACAGTCAGCTACCCTGAAAATCAAGCCACAAGTTCTCTTAATCATCCACTCAGGGACTCATCTTAGAAGAGTTCACGCTTCGTTGAGTGAAGGTTCCTTTTTCGTGTTCCCTTTGTGTGCGGAATCCCAGAGATATCAATAAGTCTGCTTCACTATGAGCAGAAGGCTGTGACGGTCAAAAGAAGTGCTGTAAAGGTATGCAGCGAGGAAAGGGCCGCACACACACAGACCAGTCCTTCACTCAGGCAACCACAACAAAACCAGAACATTTATGAGACCACCATGCGCAGGATAAAATGTATACAGAGCTAGGGAGCAGAGATACACTTTGAATCTCCTGAGTTTCCTGAGTCTCCTGAGTCACTTCAGTTTCCTGAGTCTCCCGAGTCTCCCGAGTCTCCTGAGTCTCTTCAGTCTCACCGCGGGGCTGAGTCTGAGCTGTGTATTCAGCTTGAGGAGGTCTGATGGGGGGCCGGTGGTCCTGCTTGTCTTCCAGGGTCCACCAGCTCCTCAGCGTCGGACCACTGGCTGGTGCGGCTCCGGGAGAGCAGCCAGAGAGACAGCCTGGGCTCGGCCGGGTCGCTGGGGGCCCCCCCGGGACCCCTGCCCCCCGCCGACTCCCCTGAGCTGCCGGTGTTCAGAGAGGAGTCCTCCAGACCAGCAGAGACCAGTGAGTACCGCCGCCACAGTGCGTGTGTCTGTGTGTGTCCTGTACCTCACACTAATGTGGTCTCTGTGGCCCCTCCAGGCCCCGCCCCGGAGCCGTCCACACCGCAGGGGTTCCGGGGGCCACGGGTCCGGTCCCTCAGTATGAGGTCTCCCACCCGGACCCGGGAGGCCCTGAGCAAGGTCCTGCCGCTGCGCTGGTCCCTGGGGGCCCGGGAGCGCTCCAGACCCCCCCAGACCCCCGCCCAGACCCCCGTCCCGCTGGTGGAGTACCTGGAGTCCGGGCGTCGTCCGCGCTGCTCCAGGGAGCCCATCGCCGCCCTGGTGGCCACGCCCCCTCTTGCCGTGAGGGGCGTGGCCTCCGAGGGGGGGTGGGGGGAGCCGGGCTGTGGCCCCGGTGGGGGGGCCGGAGGGGGAAGCCCCTCTCCCCGCAGACCGGAGGGGCAGAGCAGAGCGGGGGGGTCTGAGAGGACCCCCAAGATCCCGGAGGAGCCGGGCTGGCCCCGCCCGCCCCGGGACCCGGGCCGGGCCGCGGACCCCCAGCTGAGAGGGGCCATCCTGGGGGGCCACGTGAGCCACAGCGCCCCCCCGAGCCGGGACTCCACCCTGCGGCGGTCCAGAGCCCACATGGGCCCCGCGGGGCCCCCCCTCCAGACCGGCCCCCCAGGGCCCCCCCTGCAGAGGGACCTGCTCCACGCCGCGCTTGACAGGAAGCAGCGGAGCCAGGAGATCTTGCTGTCCCCCCTCAGACCCCCCTCCATGCGGCGGGACGCCCCCCGTGGCGGCCCCCCCCCCACGGCGGTGGAGAGCCTGATCCGGGCCAGCGGGCCCCCGGGCCGGGCCCCCGGCGGGCCCCTGACCCAGCTGTCGCTGTCCAACGGCACGCTAAGCGGCGGCGAAGAAGCCCGCGGCGGCACTCAGGCCCGCGGGATGACCCAGACGCACCGTCACCACGGTGACAACCCCGCCGCTGACATCACGCGCACCCTCAGCTCCAGCAGCCTCCCGGGGGGGCCAGACCAGAGCCTGCGGCGCTGCACCTCGCTGCAGCGGAGCGGGGAGCTCGGCCTCCACCCCCTCCAGCCCCTCCACCCCCTGCAGCACCACCCCCTCCAGCACCAGCCCCTCCACCCCCTGCAGCATCACCCCCTGCAGCACCACCAGCACCTGCTCCGCCGCTTGGCGGAGAAGCCAGGCTGCGAGCCCCTCCCGAGGACCCAGTACAGCACCACCTCCCTGGGCCGGCAGGGCCCCGGCCTGGGGGTCCGGTTCTGAGCCCCCCCTGGTCCTGTTGGGGGCCCGGCTCTGCTCTCCACCTCAGAGCTCCAGTGGAGCGGGAAGGCTCCAGGCTCCATGTCCCAGGTCAAGGTTTCGAAGGTTCTGAACCTGGAATGTCGGACCCCCACTGGGACCTCTTTCTCAGGGGACCGGTTTGGGGGTGCGGTCCAGAATCACAGGTCCTGTGAACTAGAGTTGGCCAGAGGTTTTCTAACAAGACGTTTTGAGCAAGGACACGTTCACTAGCGTCTCCTGGTGGAATGAATATTCACTAACACCTTTCTATGTGTGTCATAGTCACAGCCTAATGTTTATGGATGACTTTAATGTCTGGTTGGCTTGGATTTAAGTAGGGGTAAATATGGTTGAAGAGAGATCAGAGAGTGTCCAAAGTGCCTTTGAGCAGGAGAATTAAGAGGGGTGCTCTCCTTCCTCCTTTTCAAGCTGCCAATCATGTTCCCAGACATAAAGAGCCCAGCCAAGGGCTCTGACCACTTTCTCCTCGTTTCCTTGAGGATCAAGTAATACAAGACCACCAATGGAGGGAGGCAGTGACGGAGAGAGACGGGTAGAGAGACACACGCACATGCACACGCATACACACGCACACAGATGCACACGCATATGCAGACGCAGACAAAGTCACAGCATCATTTATCTTTCAAGCACATCTGATGTTTTCCCTGCTGATGTCGACATTGATCAGAAAGTCTTATTGAGTCAAAATACCTCAGCCCCCTGACTGGCTGGGGGCAGGGACTTCTTCAGACATGAAAGTGCTGCTTTCAGAGAGCAGAACCGGGATGAATTAGTCATTCCCCTCCGACGGCCCTAAACCAGTCACCACAGGGGCGGCTGATTGGCTGAGTGCCACTGGGGAGGACGAGAGGGTGCTGAATGAGGTGGAAATGAAGGATGAATGTATTGTTCTGCCCGTGCTATCTGGGGGGGCATCAGGGCAGGCAGGCAGGACGCTGTCAGCTCATTACCCTGCGGCCCACCTGTCTCACTATTGGACTCTTTTCTGCACTAGAATGGTGTCTGAAGATTTGAGTTTTTCTGTTCTCATTTATCCGTTACTTTGTATTGTTGCAAGTGCCTCTCAGACAACCCATAATGATAACTTTTGCCATCAGTCCTCGGCCAGACCACCTGAGCCCATCGCCTAGACATCCTGATCCCCCAGACCACCTGACCCAGACCACCTAACCCAGACCCCCGGAACCAGACCTGACCCACCAGACCCACACCTGAACCCCCAGAAACATGAAACATCAGGATGTCCACTCTTTTCATTTACCGAAATAATCATTCTTGAATTTTTGTCGGAACCAGGCAGTATATAACAAATTACTTTTCAAAAAATATGTTCAAAAATACTGGTAAAGCTAGAAAGGAAATATTTTAAAGAGCAGTTCTTTATCTCAAATAAAATAACTTCAAATTGGTTTGAAAATAGCCATGACAAAGCACACTCTTTTTTTAACAGTTCCGTTGGAAGAGAGGGTTTGAAAATGAAGGCTATTTTCCCATCAGTGCTTTCCCTCTCCCCTGTCTCCTCATTATGTGTTGATTTTCATGCGTTGTGGCAGGAACCAGAGCAATAACAGCTGCTCGGCCGCACTGAGCTGCCTGCTCAGGACAGGCTGCACGTCGCTAGGAATGGAAGACCAGGCTGTCAAACAGATCACAACCCTGCTCACAATGTGTTTCCATTAATGTTAGATACTGTTCATATGGAGTCTAGCTCAAAATAATGGGCAGGCTTGGAGAGTCTGCACGATACAGTAAGGTGGGGTGCGATGCCCACTCTCTGAGACAGCCCGTCAGGAGCAGGTAGTAGCTCAGTGAGTCAGACAAGCAGCCCTTGACTTCAACGCTATAAATCAATATAAATAAATACATCATTTGAATATCTACAGGGGGTTGGAACAGTTACCTGTGCTTCCATTAGGCTTCGTTGTGCTTTTAGAAAAGCTGCACATGTGTTTGTATTTCCCTGAATGAGTGCAGGGGTTCCCAACCTTGGTGCCGTGGTCGAACTTGGCCTAATTCGATGATCCACTTTAGCAAACATTTATTAGTATTTTTACTGTATATATAAACACATGGCTTCATAGCCTGGAGGAAACTACTGCTAACCCCTAAGTGTGTAGCAGAGTGGTGCCATCACAGCTCCCCCAGGTCCCTGGGGAGGGTAACTATTCTATTCCGTCCATGGCCACGGTGAGCTTCTATTCCCTAGTTCTACGGTAAAGTTAAGTATGGATATGGTCTGCAGCAGGCCTGAATAGAGAGAGGTTTTTTTTATTAATCATCATATTATTATTTCACCGGCCCTTTGGCCTTCTCTTGGCCCTTGACGTATTGACAATGCAGGCATATTGTGAGGGGAAAACGACTTGTTTGTGCAAAAGTTGTTAATTTTTGAAGGTTTTATCCTTTCATGTGGAGTGAGTAAGACAGGAAGGTATGGGAGAGAGAGGGGAGGATATGCAGCAAAAGACCAAGGACAGGAATCAAACCCGGGTTGCTGCGGTCAGGACTGGGCCTTAATGGTACGCGCTCTACCCATTGAACCACCAGGGCACCCCCAAAAGGTAAAGTTGAGGTTGTTACTTTTAGAGCTCGAGATGAAATCCAGGGCCAGACAGGGATGTCTACGTCATGTGATGGAGAGTAGGTCTACGTCATGTGATGGAGAATAGGTCTACGTCATGTGATGGAGGAACAGGTCTACGTCATGTGATTGAGGAATAGGTCTACGTCAAGTGATTGAGGAACAGGTTTACGTCATGTGATTGAGGATTAGGTCTACGTCATGTGATGGAGAATAGGTCTACGTCATGTGATGGAGAATAGATCCATGTCATGTGATGGAGGAACAGGTCTATGTCATGTGATGGAGGAACAGGTCTACGTCATGTGATGGAGAACAGGTCTACGTCATGTGATGGAGAACAGGTCTACGTCATGTGATTGAGGAATAGGTCCACGTTATGTGATGGAGGAATAGGTCTACGTCATGTGATGGAGAATAGGTCTACGTCAAGTGATGGAGAATAGGTCTATGTCATGTGATGGAGAATAGATCCACGTCATGTGATGGAGGAATAGGTGTACGTCATGTGATGGAGAATTGGTCTACGTCATGTGATGGAGAATAGGTCTATGTCATGTGATGGAGAATAGATCCACGTCATGTGATGGAGGAACAGGTCTACGTCATGTGATGGAGGAACAGGTCTACGTCATGTGATGGAGGAACAGGTCTACGTCATGTGATGGAGGAACAGGTCTACTTCATGTGATGGAGTAATAGGTCTACGTCATGTGATGGAGGAACAGGTCTACGTCATGTGATGGAGGAACAGGTCTACGTCATGTGATGGAGGAACAGGTCTACGTCATGTGATGGAGGAACAGGTCTACTTCATGTGATGGAGGAATAGGTCTACGTCATGTGATGGAGGAATAGGTCCTTGTCATGTGATGGAGGAATAGGTGTACGTCATGTGATGGAGAATTGGTCTACGTCATGTGATGGAGAATAGGTCTATGTCATGTGATGGAGAATAGATCCACGTCATGTGATGGAGGAACAGGTCTACGTCATGTGATGGAGAATAGGTCTATGTCATGTGATGGAGAATAGATCTACATCATGTGATGGAGGAACAGGTCTACTTCATGTGATGGAGGAATAGGTCTACGTCATGTGATGGAGGAACAGGTCTACGTCATGTGATGGAGGAACAGGTCTACGTCATGTGATGGAGGAACAGGTCTACTTCATGTGATGGAGGAATAGGTCTACGTCATGTGATGGAGGAATAGGTCCTTGTCATGTGATGGAGGAATAGGTCCTCGTCATGGGTCTTTCGGAGTATCTGTGCCATGTCTCACTTTGTTATTGTTGCATTTTTAAATGAATTTAGTTTCTTTCAGAATATCACAACTAATCCTGCTCAGTTGAACCCCTCATAGGGGCCGGATATACCAGGATGTGAAAAGACAGGTCAAATGAAGAGATGTGTTTTGACTATTTATTGATATGCAAATATAATGAAAATCCCCGACCATCCCACACACCAGTTTGTGTGTTTGTGCGTTCACGTGTCACCAGAGCACACAAACACAGCTCCGTACAGAGACAAACACACAACGCTCTCTCACACACGCTGTAGCGTTGCCTTCATTCAGCACGGAGAGACACTGACACTCAGAGTAGTGAGGGACGGGGGGGAATGGAAGCAGGGGGCTGGCCTCAGGGCATCAGGGGGCTGGCCTCAGGGCCTCAGGGGGCTGGCATCAGGGGGCTGGCCTCAGGGCCTCAGGGGGCTGGCCTCAGGGGGCTGGCCCCAGGGGCCTGGCCTCAGGGGGCTGGCCTCAGGGGGCTGGCCTCAGGGGCCTGGCCTCAGGGCCTCAGGGGGCTGGCCTCAGGGGTCCTACCTCCAGGCCTCAGGGGGCTGGCCTCAGGGGGCTGGCCACGGGGCCTCAGGGGCTGGCATTAGGGCCTCATGGGCCTTAGGGGGCTGGCCTCAGGGCCTCCGGGCCGGTGAATGGAGGCAGGGGGAGCTGGCCTTGGGGCGGCAGTCCAAACGATCCCTCCCTTAGTGGCCCTCCAACACCTCATAATCACTCATAACGCCTCTGGTAGCGAGCCTCTGACAGCCTCCGCCGGCCTCCGTCAACCTTTTTTTTTTCTACCTTGAAGTACATGTCCGACCTGGTATGAATGATGACATCGCCTGATGATGGAGCTTATGGGGAAGATGAGTTCGGACTGAATGTAGGTGATGATAATAAGGGTTATTCATAGAGCTAGCTCTGTGATGGCAGATGGACTGGTTTAAAATGCTAATTAAACAAAAGGAACTTCTCACACAACCTCTCTCACAGCTTCATTTACTTCAACCCTCTTCTTGTCCTCTTTTTCCATCAAGTTTGTTTTGTCAGGACTCACAGATGTATTGGATTCAATTCAGTGCATGAAACAGGGACACACTTTAGTTTGTCAGTTCACTCTCCCCTGGGGCTCCTGCTATAAAGTTAAACCCCCCATCGTAACCCCCCATAGGGTACATCTGATCCCTCCCCCCATCGTACAGGTAACCTACGATACAGAGACGATTCAGAGGCGGTGGTGGCGGCTGGTGGGTGAAGTTCTGCTCTGAACACCTCAGATTGAGTGTTTGAGAGAGAAAACTCTTAAACTGACCTATCAGTGTACCTGCGTCTGAAAAAATATTTTATATAATTTAAAATACATATCATAAAAAAGTACACGGCCACAAGACATTGAAAACGTCCGTAGTGTCTTGTGGCCGTGCCTTAGGGGGCAGGACCTGCAGGTGAAGTGTAGAAAGATGGACGCCCCATACAGAGAGAGGTCGAGCCATGGAAACAGGTGTGACACAGGCTGGCAGAATGCAGGTTAGCTGCAGAATATAAATGCATTGAGTGTTAAAGATGAACTGAACTGAAATTTGAAGTTTAGTTGATGTAACAGATGTATACAATAACTAAAAATGGCTGAACTTGGTAAAAGGGATACAATTGTACGGTGAAAGTGTTGTTTATGTTAAGGGATGCCGCCATGTTGGATTTCAACAATCAGCTACGTCACTGGCATGGTAACCTACTCCTACTCTGTGGCTCTAGCAGCCATAGCAGGTAATGAGTCAGACTCTGAGGCTCGCTGAAATGGCTACGGAAAAGCAAACAACCAGGTCTAAAGGAGGATCATACTGCATTGCCCCTGGCTGCAGTAATGAATTATATAGGGCCAAGGCAGCTTGGGTAATCATACATTTCCACAGGCTACCTTTGAATAGGACACCAGGGCTGTTTCCCAAAGTGAAGGCTGCAGCCTTGCTAGGACGCGTCCTTGCTAGTCGCGTCCTATGGAGATGAGACTAGAGTGCTAGCTCGAGTGCTTCCTAGCGTTTGCAACGTTCAGACTTTGGAACGACTTGGTAGTGTGGAAGCGCTTCCGCTTCCGCTTTTTAATACTACGTGTCTGCTTGTAAACACATATGAATAGAACATGGCAGCAATCAAGCTGATCGATATTTACTTGACTTTTGTCTGTTATGAATGCGGTCATGTCTCCTTCGCATGGAGCCTCTTTGGGGAAGTCACAAAAGCTTTGTTGCGGTTGATAGAATCGTCTTTATTCAAAGGAAAATCCATTCAATTTTTATAAAACTAAGTGAAATTGTCTGAGAACTTAATTCATGCATCACATTTACAGTACGGTTGATTACGATTATGCAGGGGGGAAAAGACAAAGAAAGAGATGAAAAACATGTATTTATTTGGAAATATTATTTAACTGATTCATTCATTCATATATGCCTACAATCTACCAGTGGTTTGAACACATAATTATATCATATAAAATACAATTATATACGTTCATTAAAAATTACAAACATTGCAAATGATCGGTTGTGCATTAATTTTACAACATTGGATAGTGGCACTATCCCTTCCACCGGTAAACAAATGTTTGCGCGCCACCCGGCGCACAAAAGCCTCCGTTTGCTGGGCTGACCCTTAAAAAAAACGATTCAACACAAACATAAATAGGTATACATTAATAATGTAATCTTGTGAGCGAGTAATCGTATCATTAAGTTGCAAAAACGTTTGAAAAGTGGCACAGGTCTTTAGGCTTGATTATTTGCATTAACATGATGAATCTATAAAAAGCAATACGGCACAAAATATTTCTGAAAACTAATATAACTTCACTTCATCTGCCATTTTCAAGAACCCGCCCAGTGAACGCAGAGGATTGTGGGTAGTTTTGGCTCGTCTAGGATGCAGCGATGCATCCTTGAAAAATCTCGGAATTCTCAAAAACAAAGGACGCAAAAATGGCGCGGCTTTCGAGTGTCCTCAACATTGGAACAGTGCTTGTCGGCGTTCTATGACGTAGCGTCCTTAAAAGGGCGGCCGTTGAGCATGCTTCCTTGACATTGGGAAACAGCCCAGCCCTTAATACTTGGCTGGCAGCCTTAAAACTGGCTAACCCTCCGATAGCCCCTGTCATGTCAATCTCCACAAGCTAGCACTCCGACCATAAAGTGTATAAACTATTACTCAGACGATATCACAGATCTATATTTCCAAGCTGCTAATTAAACCACGGCGGGTCTGTGAACAGAAGTTCCACATATGTCCCTTTCTACTCACCCTGATGTTCGCCGACTAGCCGATTGTTGATGCAGAGGGAGTTAAACTCGGAAGAAGTAGTTTCAGAGTAAGATCTATCTGTGCAATATCCATCTGTGCAATATCCATCAACATCCACCAGAAAGTAAACCTCCAACATCCACCTAAACTAAACGTGACACTCGTGATTCCGCCTCGCATTTATGCGCATCCGCGGTTGTATCTCCCAAAGTACATCTAACATGTCTTTCAGTCCCTGTCCACACAGAGCCGATTTTTTGGTGAAACCATGTTTTTATTAACCATGTTATTAGGAAGATAATAAACCATGTTCTTTAATAGTTCCATGGTCCCAGGGTGGTTTTAAATAAAACCGGACCTATGTGGTTTCGTGTTAGGATTAATGTGGAAGCCTGAAGCGACGTTAGAGTTGCGTTGAAAGCTACAGGTTTTTTTTTGCATTATTTTTGTAGCTTTAAATACTTTAAATACTTGGTCAATTTAATTACTGTACATTAAAAAGTATTTCTACTCAATCTAAAAAACAACTGCTATCTCCTCCTTCACTTGAATGTTTGTATACAGCGCGCAGGCTGGATGCGCGCAGGCTTGATTCGCTCCACTTTTTTGTGGAGAACCAGCGCCTTGAATTGAGTTACTACAGTGTTTGTACAGCTCGATGCGTTTTCACAATGAGTCCGTCTTTACGGAGATATTCCTGAAACGCATCAAAGGAAAACGGAGGGGGAAAGATCGTTTTTTCCTTGTTACTTGTGGTTGCTATTTATGGGGCGCTCCAGCGTGTGCACTCACACTAGTCCATCTGGCCGTGGCTGTGGCCGTTTCACACCTAACCGTGCTCAAATCTGCCAGTGTGAGTGTGGCCAGTCTGGCCAGGCCAACTTGGCCACTTGGGAGAGGTGTGCTGCTACTAAGGCTGGGGGTAAACGATTATTTATCAAACGATTAATCGGGCGATTATTTTATCGATTAGTCGACTAATCTAATGACCAATTGGACGTTTTTTTTTTTTTTTTTCTGTTGCTCGATTAATAAAAACCATAATGTAGGCCTATCTCAAATAAATACCAAAAAATTCTTAATAATATACTTTATTTAATACGGAACCCGTAAAGGGACATGAAAAAAATGTGTGCGCATACTCTCTTGCGCGATCCGCCTCCAACTACGAGTTACATCTTTCCTGCTGTCGGCTCCCAGACCGAGGAGCACAGGTGATACGTTCCCTCCAGGTCCGATGCGCTCTCGGGGGCATGACCCTTCACTTTGACCGACAGTGAGTCTGCTTATAGGTCGGAATATGATGGAATGAAGCGGCCACCGATTCTTGACAGGCTGGGTATTTTATTCTTTCACACAACCGGACTCGTTCATGACTTCACTAGACTGACACGCACGCTATCGCTCGCTCTCCTCGCTCGTCCACCTACTCGCTGACGACACACACACACACACACACACACACACACACACACACACACACACACACACACACACACACTGCCAGTGATATGCGCACGATGTTTCCCCATGCTCATGAGATACTTTCTCGTGCGCACGAGATACTTTCTCATGCGCACGAGATACTTTCTCGTTTGAGATGCTCCAACATTGCTGTCGTGCTCTTGTGATATGCCAACTCCATTTGGCAAAGAGTGCAAATCACAACACCTTTCCGTTTAGGACTTAACTTGAAGTATTTCCATACCTTTGATGATTTCGTGCGCGGACATTTTCCTTTATTGTGACTTTCGTCCATTTCTCCGTCGAAAATCGTCGACGGAGAAATTTGGCGTCGACGAATTTTTGACGTCGACGCGTCGACGTCATCGACGCATCGCTACAGCTCTACGGTACGGGCCGCCACGGTACAGATGCTAATGAGCCGACACGTGTACACGCACGGCTATGCAACCTGAGCTGGATGACGTGTAGTCCATGCGACGACCATGGACATAATAAAGGCGACAAGCCTTCTATCCCATTAAACGGTAAACATGGCCTCAAGCGGTTCAACTGTTGGTTCACGTTGGTCCCATAGAGAAGTCGAGTGTCTGTTAGCCATTTGGGCAGACGATAAGCAACAGACTCAGCAAAGTGCGAACTGTGTTCTCTGTGTTGTTGTCCATTGTTGTTAAAACTCTGACTGGCGACAGACTTTATTATGGTCCATGCAGCGGACCCTTGGTGATGACGTGTTACGACGTGATGACGTGATGACGTATGTACAAGAGCCTACCGTGGCCCAGGCCACAGCAAACGGCCACGCCCAGATGGCCTAGTGTGAGCGCAGGCCAGAGAACAATGGGGCCAGTTGAGCACGGTTAGGTGTGAAAACCATAGATATATATAGAACACTAGATACGCCACGCCCCTCTCAGCCGCGGCACACGGAGCCGCCATCTTGTGTGGGTCTTGAGTAGGTATTCTCAGACTGTCAGACAGCCATAGATACATATGGTCACAGCTAATTTCTCAGCTCAAAAAAAAATGCCAGTTCATTGTGCTGCTTTCGGGTGTGTACACCGTCGTTCAGTACACACCAGACGAGAGGGAATCACTTTCCACAGGTGAGATACATTTTTTAAGTACATTTTTTAGTCATCATTAGCTAGCTTACATTGTGGAGGACTACGGTGAAAGTGAATCGTTTGCGCTAGTAACACTATCGCTGGTTAAACGTCTGCTTACTCTACTATTTACACAATTCAATTTCCCCTGTAACTTAAGTTTGGTAACCTTTATTCCAATTTAACTATTTATGGTTTAGGGGTGTGAACGTTTACAAACTCGTCTAACGGTTACACGACTGCAATGTTTTCATATAGGCCTACACGTTCAACCGTTTCGTATGGCGGGGGCGATGTTTTTTTTCGTCTGACAGACAGTCAGACTTATAGACAGAGTGAGACCGAGAGATCTTTATTTATTAATTTTACTGTTTGACTTCAAAGTGATCATCTGACTTTAGACTCCCGCTTTCACGGAGACAAAAGTAGCCAATAGTGAGAGTGAAATGATTTGCTCCCCCTTAACCCTAGCTTGAGTTTAAATGTAAATTGGTTTTGGTAAATGCCATCACCTAAATGGTAACTTCTCTTGCCTGTTTTCTTATTCCTTAAGGTTTCCCAAAGCCGGTGACCAGCGAAGAAAATGGGAAGTCGCTCTTAAAAGACAGGGTTTTGCTGCCAATGACGATACCATGCTCTGCAGTAAACATTTCAAGCCAGAGCATTTTGACCGGACTGGTCAAACTGTCAGGATCAGACTTGGTGTTGTTCCATCCATCTTTGCCTTCCCCGCTCATCTTCTAAATGTAGGTATACTATTTAGGCTTTCTTGTATGTCAGTGAAACTTATTGATTTATTATGTTATTTCACTAAAGTCAACAGCCAGCAGTGACCGGACCACCTCGAATTCAAGGCGAGCCAAGGAGAGCCTTCCAATGGACATCCCTCAATATGCCCCTGTTGAACCTGCAGCTCTGCCTCAGTCTCAGCTTGTTGTGAGTAGGGTTCGAACGATTATTTACGCCCCCTACATGCACTGTGCATTCCTTCATCACATGGGGTTGGGGGGTTGACATTTTACTAGATGTTTAATAGATGGGATCAGGCAGATGAGTAATAATTTCCTCAACATTCATCTTTTTGTTGTTCAGTGACACCTTTTCGAGAAAAAGGCCAGTGAATACAGCAAAGAACAGAGGGAGTTTGCCATCACATTACACCTGCATGGACCCAAGGCATACCGCTACCTCAGAAGCATGCTGCAACTTCCTCTCCCTCATCCACGCTCATTGCAAAGGTATCGTATGGTTTCTTCGAGAATGAAATAAAACCAACCTCTATTAGTACTAAACAACAATTTTATATGGTCCGGGCTAGAGAGGTTAAAATGAATTGCCAAGTAGTCAAAATCTAAAATCATAATGAATTGCTTGAGGAAAATGAGTGATGATTCCTTGGCCTGATAATATGATAGGTACTTTACTTTTTAAATTTTTTTAAAGGTGGTTGTCATTGGATGAGAGGCCGGGCCTGAATATAATGATGCTCAACATGTTGGGGCGTAAATTGGAAGAAGACCCTGACAAGCATGGCCATGTGACATTAATGCAGGATGCCATGTCCATAAAGAAGCATCTGCAATCCTCGGACTAAACGGATGTCAGGATATGTGGACCTAGGCAACGGCTGTAACGAAACGGATCCTGCCACAGAGGCTCTAGTGTTGATGGTCGTTGGCCTTAAAGGCCATTGGAAGGCACGATAGGCTACTTCTTTACTGCAACACTCACAGCAGACACACAAAAATTGCTTGTTGTCCACGCTTTGGAGGCACTACATGACCGTTCCATCAAAGTAGTGAGTGTTACCATGGATGGACATGCCACCAACCTGGGTATGTGCCCAAACAACCCAAACAACTTGCTTGGAACTAATCTTAAGGGAAACCCGAAAGACCCCCTGAAGACCAGCTTTACTCATCCCTCTTCAGGTGATGAGGTATTTGTCATAATGGATGCGTGCCACATGCTCAAGCTCGCACGCAATATGCTTGAGGTAATACATTTCTCTTGGTATTTGTGGTGGTCTTTATATTCCCATTCTCTGTATGCACCATCATCATATATCATATACTATTCTTTCGCATATCTTCATGCAGTTGCTGATGGGCGTATCCCTTTTCAGCTGCCAAAACCACGTTTACATCGTGGTTGTACTCGTGCGACTAATAATAATAAATAATAATTCTGATTCAATTTCTGTAGTCATACCGGACTATCAACAGTGGCAGTGGCAGGATCGAGTGGAAGCACATTGTTGAGCTCAACAATGTGCAAAAAAAGGCAGGGCTGCATGCAGCCAACAAACTGACAGATACTCATGTCAGTTTCAACAACCAAAAATGAAGGTTTGTTTGTGTTTGTGTGTGTGTTGGGGGGGGCGGGGGGTTAATATACTGAGATTTGTTTTACATGTAATATGCAATACAAATTAAAATACATTTCTTATTATTAAGGTTCCCCTGGCGGCACAGACATTAAGCAACTCGGTTGCAGTGGCCCTCCGGACAAAGATCTTGGCTACGAACAATTTAATGACAGTGAAGCCACAGTGGAATTCCTTCAGGTACTGCAACACTAGGTTATGAATCCCTTGAACCCAATTGTCACTCTGTGCTATACTTGCATGGCAGTATAGCATGTCAATGTTTTTTCAGTATACAAAACGTAATTAGTGTATTGACAAGCAGGCCTCTCCCACTCACTTCCTACTTTCAGCCTCATATGTTCACCACATTTAAGCCAATATGTATTGAATTTTGACTGAAAGGCAATTAAGTTGGATATCTGATACCTATGGATCATCAGATTTTTCCCTCTAGTTGCCAAAGCTCTAGCATCGAATAACTTGTTACAGTGATTAAGATATATGAATAAACCCAAACATTTCTTTAGATGATTGACAGGCTCTTTGACATATTGAATAGCCGAAACCCTCATGCTAGAGGATACAAAGCACCGATTGGAAACCTCAATTGGTGTTACAAGTTTGAGATCCTGTCAAAGGCTAGGAAGTACTTGCTAGATTTGGTGATGATGGATGGTAAACCCCTTCACCAGTCAAAGATTGTCATGTAACAAACAGTAAACGGTAGGAGGTCCTGTAGAATCAAAGACTGAAAAGCTCCACTATCTCTCCAAATCTTAATCGGTTGCTTGCCTTGGTTGAAGGATCAGTGACAAGAGAAACACAACCATCCATAAGGAAAGACGAAGAACCAGGCAGCTCACTCTTTTGAGAGGGTTGGTCCATGTCTTGGATGGCAGCACAATTTTTCGTAAGGCAACAGGCTTATAAGACTCATGTTTCTTACTCAAGACAGGGCAATCGGCAATGAAGTGACCACTGTTCTTGCAATAAAAACAAGTCTTCTCTAACGGAGTACTCACAGTAGCCGATCTTCTAGCGAAAGTTGTAGAAACGGTGGGAGGAGGCAGTGCCGCCGCTCCCATAACGCGCACTACGCGCTGCGCGTAGGGCCTCAAGTCCTGAGGGGCCCCCCAAAAAAAATAAAAAAAAATAATAATTCTTACTTGTATACTTCTGGTTTTAAGTTTGTATTTATGGATAACTATTTAATTTAAAAGATTTTGGACATTCCAATACTTGTGTGTACTGTATGTATGTTTTGGCTGTTCTGTGAACTGTGTTTACAAAGTAGATTTAACTTTTGCGTTTTAATAAAATGTTAAACTGGCAGAAACCAATTCTTTTTTTCGGGGAGGGGGGGGGGCATAAAGGAGTTATGCTTAGGGCCCCAAAATAGCTAGCAGCGGCACTGGGAGGAGGTTCTGAGCAGGTGGAGGAAGTGGTTGGAAACCGAGGTCCACTAAAACCAGTCCTTCCCCTTCGCTCACCTTGGTCGCTATCAAAGTTTACCTTGAGCGTCAAAACAAACTTGTCTGCTAGCCTAGAACAGCAGCCTCATCAAGAGTGGACACTTCTTGTTGATTGAGATAAGTACACACAGCAACAGGCAGACAATTTTTAAAGTCCTCCAGCAGAACTAATTGTCTAAGATCCTCCTTAGTTTCCGCCTTCTGTGACCTGCACCAAGAACTAAAACTGATCTCCTTTTCTCTTGCAAACTCAACATAAGTTTGTTCATCCAGCTTACTGAGGCCTCAAAAACGCTGGCGGTACGCCTCAGGAACGAGCTCATAAGTTCTTAGAATGGCGCCTTTCACTTTTTCATAGTCCTTGACATCCTCAATGTTTAAAGAAGCGTAAGCGTCTTGCGCTTTTCCCACCAAAACGTTTGTTTGTCATGGTGGCGGCGCCGGTTAAGGCGAGCGAGCGACGGACTCCTCAACAACATAGCAGTATTTTACTTATTTTAGTGTTTTTATGCGTGATTTTACCCTGTAAAGTTGCGGGCTGTATTACATATGACCGAGAGACACTGTTGAACATAAGAGATTCAGAGATTATTCACGGTCAACCAGTTTTTCTACTGGGAACCCCAGCTGGCAAACGTAAACAAATGCCTAACAACGGCCCTACTACCGCGTCGGAGACGCCGGAGACGTGGGCGACGGGCTGGCCTGCTCGTCCGACTCAGACGGCAGCTAGCCAACGTGCAATCCATAGAAAACAAACTGGACGAGCTGAGAGCAAGGATTACCTTCCAACAGGAAACAAGGGACTGCCATATCATCTGTCTAACAGAGACGTGGCTGGGTGAACATATCGCGGACTACGAAATCTCTCCCATGGGCTTCTCTGTACATCGTGCGGACAGGTCAAGAGAACTTTCGGGGAAAAGTAAAGGCGGAGGTGTATGCTTCATGGTGAACAAAGCCTGGTGTAAACCGGTAAGTGTTCACTCACTCAAGTCATTCTGCTCCCTGGACCTCGAATACCTAGTCCTGCTCTGCCGCCCACACTGGCTTCCGAGAGACTTTACTGCTGTCATATGCATAGCAGTTTATATTCCACCACAAGCTGACACAAACGTCGCACTCAAGGAACTGTACGTAACCATCAGCAAAATAGAAAACAGACACCCAGAGGCCGCTCTAATAGTGGTTGGAGACTTTAACAGAGCGTCGCTGAAGAAAGTTTTGCCAAAATTCTATCAACACATAACTGTAAACACGAGAGGCGGAAGATGCTTGGATCATGCCTACACTCAATTCCGCAATGCATACAAACCCCTCCTCCGCCCCCCGTTCGGCAAATCAGACCACTCTTCCATTCTCCTTGTGCCCGCCTACAAGCACAGGCTGAAAACGTCTCCACCAATCACGCGCACAAGTCGATGCTGGTCTGACGAATCAGACGCTATCCTCCAGGACTGCTTTGATTCCATGACTGAGTTCGCAGAGAACAGTGGTGACGTCAACAAGATCGCGGAAGGAGCGCTGGGTCTCATTGGAAAGGTGATAGAAGAAGTAGTGCCCACAAAAACAGTCCATGTATATCCAAACAGGAAACCATGGATTAATTTTGATGTTAATACAGCACTTACTATTAGGAAAACAGCATTCAAAACGGGAGATACAACTGAAATTAAAGCTGCCCGGTATAACCTAAGAAAAGTGATCAAAGCAGCAAAGAGGGATTATGGCAAGAAAATAGAGGCACAGCTGAGCAGCAATGACCCACGCAGAATGTGGAAGGGACTACACACCATCACTGATTTCAAAGAGACCTCTAGCTGCACAGCTGATACTTCTCTCTTTACCTGAAGAGCTGAACAGTTTCTACGCCCGCTTTGAAGTGAGCCAAACCAGTCTCCTAGAGAGAACCTACTCAGAGGACGCAGATAATACAGCCAGCGCTCTTGTCATCACAGAAGAGGATGTACGTGTGGTGTTCAAACGCATCAACATCCGAAAAGCGGCCGGGTCAGATGGGTTACCTGGCCGGGTGTTCAAAGTATGTGCGGACCAGCTGGCTGGTGTATTCACAAACATTTTCAACCTCTCCCTCTCCACGGGCATAGTGCCAGCCTGCTTCAAGTCATCAGTAATCATTCCTGTACAAAAGAAGAGCAAGGTAACATGCCCAAACGACTGGCGCCCTGTTGCTCTCACCCCCATAGTGAGCAAATGCTTTGAAAAGCTCATCAAGGTGCTGATCTGCAGAATGCTGCCACCAGCCCTGGACCCCTACCAATTTGCCTATCGGAAGAACAGATCGACAGATGACGCCATTGCCACAGCACTCCACTTAGCCCTCGCCCACCTCGACAAGAGGAACACCTATGTGAGGATGCTGTTTGTTGATTATAGTTCGGCATTCAACACAATAGTCCCCTCCAGACTCGACAGGAAGCTCAGGGACCTAGGCATTGATCACAGCCTATGCAACTGGATCCTTGACTTCCTGACGGATCGAAAACAGGTGGTGAAGATGGGTCCTAAGATCTCCGCCCCTCTGACCATCAGCACAGGAGCCCCCCAGGGCTGTGTCCTAAGCCCCCTCCTCTACTCCCTATACACCCACGACTGCGTGGCTACACACGGATCCAATGCAGTGATCAAGTTCGCCAATGACACGACAGTCATGGGCCTGATCACTGATGGTGATGAGACGGCCTATAGGAGCGAGGTCGACTGTCTGGCTCAGTACAGCCAGGACAACAACCTCATTCTCAATACCGATAAAACCAAGGAGCTCGTAGTGGACTTCAGAAGGAAGAGACAGTTTCAACACCCCATCTCCCCATCAATGGGTCTGCTGTGGAGAGGGTACACAGCATTAAGTTCCTGGGAGTCCACATCACCAGAGACCTCACCTGGGAGGAGCACACCAACCAGGTGGTGAAAAAAGCACAGCGGCGCCTATTTCACCTTAGGCGTCTGAAAAAGTTTGGCGTGGGGCCCAAGATCCTGGGGGCCTTCTTCAGAGGCACAACGGAGAGCATATTGACTGGATGCATCACTGCCTGGTACGGGAACTGCACTGCCCAAAGCCGCAAAATGCTGCAAAGGGTAGTGCGGACAGCTGAGAGGATCAGCGGATGTGAGCTTCCCTCCATCCAGGAAACCTACAAGGCCCGGTGTGTCAGGAAGGCCCTCCCAATCATTGGGGACCCCAGCCACCCCAACCAGAAACTGTTTGAGCTACTGCCGTCAGGGAGGCGGTACCAAAGCCTAAGGGCCAAAACCCATAGGATGACAAGCAGTTTTTTCCCCCAAGCAGTCAGACTCCTGGAAAAACACACTACCCCCCAACCATCCACACGCACACCACAACAACAGACTGTTGTTGACACTTGACACTTGAACACACTACACTTCATACTTTATTACACCTCATTACTTTTTAGTATTATTATTGATGCTGCTACTTACTTATTTATTTATTTTTACTTTGTTCCTTTTCATATGGTTTCTTATTCTTATTTATTTTATCTTTTACTGTTGCTGCTATGTGAATGTTGAGGAACCAAGCCTAAGATTTTTACTCTTGTGTACTGTGCAATAAGATGTAATAAAAGTGATTCTGGAGCTACAAAACATTATCCGTTACCGCGGCAACCACCATCACAACCACCATCAATCCCGGGAAGACCCCGAATCACCAGGCTCAAGCGAGCTAGCTGACCCCAGGATAGCGCGTCGGAGACGCCGACACAAGCGGGGCAAGAGGGGGGGGCTTCATGCTAGGCTAAAAGCCTGCGCTAGCCGACCACCGCTACCCAGCCTCCTGCTAGCTAACGTGCGGTCTCTGGAAAACAAGCTGGACGAGCTAAGGGCCAGGATTACAACTCATCGGGAAGTAAGAGAGTGTTGCGCTCTAATCTTCACGAGACCTGGCTCTCAGACAAAGTCTCCGACTGCGCCTTTCAGCTACAGACTCACTCCGTACACCGAGCAGACCGGACTGCAGCCTCCGGTAAAGTCAAAGGGGGAGGAGTGTGTGTGTTTATCAACAACTCGTGGTGTGGAGATGTACGGACTGTGCATAAGCATTGTTCGCCAGATGTGGAGTTTTTACTGTTGAGATGCCGTCCCTACGATCTACCAAGGGAATTTACTGCTGTGTTTTTGGCTGCTATTTACATCCCCCCACGCGCCAACTCCACGGCAGCGCTCAGCGAACTCTATGACGTCATCAGCGCGCACGAGACAGCTCATCCTGATGCTGCGTTCATCGCCGCTGGCGACTTTAACCACTGCAACTTAAAGACTGTATTCCCCAAATTTTTCCAACATGTGGATATTCCCACCCGTGATAAGAACACACTGGATCATGTTTACAGCAGCATACGTGGTGCCTACAGGGCCGCACCCCGCCCCCACTTCGGGCACTCAGACCACATCTCTTAGTTCCTGTATCCTGCATACAGACAAAGGCTGAAACAGACAAACCTTGTGACTAAACAAGTCAAACTCTGGACACCAGACACTGAGAGCATCCTGCAGGACTGTTTTGCTCAGACAGACTGGGATGTGTTTAAAGTTGCAGCCACACTGGAGGACTCTTCTGTCAGCATACAGGACTATGCTGAGTATGTGACTGGGTATATTAGCACTTGTGTTGACAACATCGTGCCCACCATACAAGTCAAGAGGTTTCCCAACCAGAAGCCCTGGATTAACAGTCAGGTACGCCACATGCTGCGTGCTCACTCTATTGCATTTAAATCAGGCAATGAGACGGAGTACAAAGCTGCGAAGTATGCTCTGGAAAAAGCCATCAGAGCAGCCAAAAGGCAGTACCGAGTGAAGCTGGATGGCTTCTATTCCACTGCTGACTCCGGGCGGATGTGGCAAGGCCTGCAGCACATCACTGACTACAGGACCACCACCAGCACCATCAGCTCCACAGACAGCTTGCCGGATGAGCTCAACACCTTCTACACCCGCTTCGAGACCTCCAGCCCCACCACAGAGAGGAGGCCCTCACACACCAGGAGCACCCTCCCCCTCTCCCCCCCACCAACCGTCTCATCAGGACAGGTACACAGAGTCCTGAGGAACATCAACCCTCGCAAGGCAGCCGGACCAGATAACATCCCTGGGCGAGCTCTCAGAGCATGCGCCAACGAGCTGGCTGATGTTCTCACATCCATCTTCAACCTTTCCATCAGCCTTTGCACAGTTCCCTCCTGTTTCAAGACCACAACCATCATCCCTGTTCCAAAGAAGAGCCCACCAAGCTGCCTGAACGACTACAGACCAATAGCACTCACTCCAATCATTACGAAGTGCTTTGAGAGAGTGGTGCTGACCCACATTCAGAGCAGAATACCAGACACCCTGGACCCCCTGCAATATGCCTACCGGCCCAACAGGTCCACCTCTGATGCTGTCGCTGCTGTTCTCCACTATTCCCTCTCCCATCTGGAAAATAAAGACTCCTACATCAGGACGCTCTTTGTGGATTACAGCTCCGCCTTCAATACAGTCATCCCCCACAAACTCACAGACAAACTGTCTACATTAGGTCTGCACCCCACCATCTGTGACTGGCTCCAGGACTTTCTGACTGGCAGGCCCCAATCTGTCAGGATTGGAAATAGGACTTCAGCCAGCATCATCACAAACATTGGCACGCCACAGGGCTGCGTGCTCAGCCCAATCCTCTACACCCTGTTCACTCATGACTGTGTCGCCTCCCACATAGACAACACCATCCTGAAGTTTGCGGACGACACCGCAGTGATAGGACGCATCACGGGCGGGGACGAAGCGGCCTACAGGAGGGAGGTGGCCAGTCTGGTGTCATGGTGTGAGGACAATAACCTCACCCTCAACAAGGACAAGACCAAAGAGATGATAGTGGACTTGAGGAAGAAAAGGAGTCCTCATCGGCCACTGTTCATCGGGGAGCTTGAAGTAGAGAGGGTGAGCAGCTTCAAGTACCTCGGCGTCCACATCAGCGACGACCTCACTTGGACACTCAACACCACACAGCTGGTTAAGAAATCCCAACAGCGGCTGTACTTCCTGAGGAGGCTGAGGAAGTTTGGCATGTCGCCTGAGATCCTCAGAAACTTCTACAGCTGCATTGTTGAGAGCATCTTGACCGGCTGTATCACCGTCTGGTACGGCAGCACTTCCGCTTTGGACCGCAGACGACTGCAGAGAGTGGTAAAGACTGCAGAGAGGATCATCAGAACCCCACTGCCCTCTCTGCAGAGCATTTACCACTGCAGAGTCCACAGGAGAGCTGCCACCATACTCAAGGACCCCACCCACCCCCAGCATGGACTGTTTACACTTCTACCCTCAGGACGGAGGTATAGAAGTATGAAGTCCAAAACTTCAAGACTAAAGAACTCTTTCTTCCCCACTGCCCTCAGACTCCTTAACAACAGATAGGAGTCTGTTGTTAAGGAGTATTCTACCTCAGGACTGCCGCAGCTGTTTACATTTTGCTCACGCACTTTGGCTTTCTTGGATTTGCACCATTCCGTTTTATTTATTTATTTATTTATTTATTTTAACTTAAATGTATTATTTGTTCTATCTATCTTGTAAAAAAAATCTTGGCATTCAGTCTGTGGAAACAAAGGAAGAATTTCATTGCACAACAGCGAACGTCTCATTTATGTTCATGATATGCTATTATGCACAGAGTTCACAATGTGCTGTTTTGCACGGAGTTCATGATATGCTGTTCTGCATCAGGTTTAAAAGAAGTTCTGTATTTTTGTAGGTGGGGTTGGTAATATGAGCAATGTTGATAATTTAAAGTTAATGTAGTCTCCAGCATGTCTGCTATGATCAGTTCTACAAAACATTTTGGAAATTTAAGGTGCCTGTCTGTCATGGGGTTCGTTATAAACATTGATACTCTGATGGGGATGATTCCTCAACTCCTGGAAGAGCAACAATATGTCCTGACCTACCGCTTCAGCCAGGATCATTTGGAGCTTCTCTTCAATTCTATCAGAGCATCAGGTTTGATATATAAGATAAGATAAGATAAGATATTATCTTATTCATCCCAGCAGGGAAATGTAGGTGTTCCAGCAGCTAGCATATATACATACACACAACACATACACTCGTACAGCGGTTCAATTTCTTGTTATCTCTTATTTCACTCACAACCATCTCTGGGGTTTACAGAGAATGGTCAAATCTAAATATTAAAAAAATAAAAGGGAGCAAGACAATAGGTCATATCCCTTTGTGGCGTTTTTGTGTGTGGTCTACTATAACTATGGAATAAGTTAATAGCCTCAATGTTAAGTAGCCCTGTGTTGGGTTTGATATCCTTCCTACTCTACCACTCATGTCTCCTCTATTCATATAAGGAAAACACGATTTACACGACACGATTTAAATATCTTAAAGGGTTGTATGCTGCTGTTTGTTTCTCATTAGGAGGCTGGAATAACAACCCAACTGCTGGACAGTTCCAGGGTATCTTCCGCAAGCTCATGTATAGATGTGGTGTCAAGCCTGTGGATTCTGGCAACGTGAGAGGACAGGATGCCACTGTCACCCTGTCAGCTGAGCACTACACCAGAGTCTCCCTTTCCGCTGCTGAGATGTCCTCTGCAGATGCCGCCACTGCTGAAGAGCTGGTTTCTCCATTCCTGAACATTTCTGCCCTTGTAGGGGACCACAGCTACCTCCCGACTCGCTTTGGTGGTCTAGTAGACAACGCACTGGTCTACATTGCTGGGTTCGTTGTCCGGTGTATTTTTCGCAGCCTGTCCTGTGATGTGTGCCGTGCCAGCCTGGTGACAGATGCTGTAGCTGTCCCATTTGACCAGAGCTACCATCTGCTGGAACTTCGTAATAACGGTGGGCTGATGATTCCTATGGAAGCATATATGTAGCAAAATTCAAATGGCAATGCAATTTGGAATTACATTATGCATTTGACAATGCATTATGCAATTTTATAATGTAATTTGTAAATACGTTATTCAAAGTGTATTTTAAAATGCAAAGTGACAATGCAATCCTCAATTAAATTTGCAAAAGTTCTAACAATACAAATAGAATAACATTTTGTCAAATTCTTTGAGTTCCTTTATACAAATTGAAAAGCTATAGCGTCCCCGTGATTGCAATCCACTTCGCCACGCTCCGTGTGTTGCGATATTCAAATGACATTTCAAAACGGAATCCAAAACGGAATCCAAAGAGGAATCCAAAGAGGAATCCAAAAAGTCAATATGCAAAGTGGCAAACTATCAGCCAATCAGCGTCTGGGCGGGAACTACATCACTTGCTCGTAATTTCCTTGTTCACTTCTAGTTCGTATGTGTCAGGTCCATGGTCACCAATGGAGATTATTGATACGCTCCGAAGTTTGGCCGATGATGTGGAGAACAATCGTGTTGAAGACACAGATGCAGTAGATAGAGTGCGTGTTCTGGGAGATAGGATAGACGACTTATCCTCACGGGTACGTTTTGACGCCAGTGTGGTAAACACAAAGATTTCCAAAGTGCTACAGGCACTGGGTGCGAAACATAGGGTCGGGAGACCCACCGTCTCCACCCACTCCTCACCTACAAAGCTCTCCAGAACCTAGCCCCCAGTTACCTCTGGGACCTCCTCCAAGAATACACTCCCTCCCGCTCCCTCCGGTCAACCTCTGCTGGACTACTATGTATCCCCACATCACGACTCATTACGAATGGGTGCCCGGTCATTCAGCTGTTCAGCACCCAGGCTCTGGAACTCCCTCCCCCCACACATAAAACAGTCTGACACAATAGAAAGTGACGTAGTTCCCGCTGGTGGCTGATACGTTTGCCACTTTGCATATTGACTTTTTGGATTCCTCTTTGGATTCCTCTTTGGATTTCCTCTTTGGATTCCGTTTTGGATTCCGTTTTGCGGATTGAAATGTCATTTGAATATCGCAACACACGGAGCGTGGCGAAGTGGATTGCAATCACGGGGACGCTATAGCTTTTCAATTTGAATAAAGGAACTCAAAGAATTTGACAAAATGTTATTGTATTTTTATTGTTATAACTTTTGCAAATGTAATTGAGGATTGCATTGTCACTTTGCATATTAAAATACACTTTGAATAACGTATTTACAAATTACATTATGAAATTGCATAATGCATTGTCAATTGCATAACGTAATTACTTATTGAATTGCAAATTGCAAATTGCATTGCCATTTGAATTTTGCTACATATATGCTTCCATAGATTCCTTCAAAAGGAACTGTAAAGGTCAGTAAAAACATCCATCAGCTCCTCTGTACACACAGCTAGCATGCTGCCCAACGATGACCAACAGCCCAACCCATCCTCATACAGTCACAGCTTTAACATTTTCTAATTCTCTTTTTGAAGGTGGTGAGAGCTGCGGAGAGGGCCATTCGTCAACTATTGTAGAATGTACGTGTGTGTTTGCTTGGATCACTTTATCCAGGACGGTAACTCCGGTCAGAGAGTAGACGCATACACAGGGAACAGTTCAGGATGTTTATATCTCTTGCAGACGAATGACATCAATGATGGCTTCAATAAGCAACCAAATGAATGACGGAATGGATGAACAGATGTATGAATAAATGAATGATGTAGGAATGGTTTTTCTGTAAGACAGAATAAGAAATAGACAAATAGTTATTACTAGATTTACCTACTAAAACACCGGGCTCTAGTACTAACATCTCATAAATGCTATCTAAACATAACTGGCATAAATAGCTGCCACATGCACACGTTAACACAATAATGCAATAGCCTAGTGCAATATAACGGCCGACATGGTGCGGCAGCGTGACGCACACGTGCTACACAAGGTGCAGGCTAATACACTAGCTACCCAATTCGTGAGTAAATCAATCAACACAGTAACAGAACCACAAATCACGGCTACTATAAGGAACCGAGTTACGGAATGTATATAACATTTATATTACGTAGATACACGTAGTTCAATATTACTCACTCTTCACGAACGCATTCTCTGTCATGGCGTGTTAAGCAGTCGCGCGCAACGAGCTCTGGCGCAGCCCCGTCAGAGAATGTCTAATATGAGGAGAACTGGCACTCGCGGGTTATTTCCGGGTTTCTGGACTGGTTGCAGTAATAATCTTTGACCACGCGGGGCGCTCGTAGGCGAGTCCAGAATGAATGGGAGCCAACGGGGTTTTACCCTCAGAATCCACTTTTCTCACGATGTAATTTTTTGTCAAGTAATTTGAAAGTTGCTATCAAAGGGTGGGGCTAAAATAATAAACTCAGCTGAATATTGCATTTTTTAAGGTCACGTATCTGTTCTAAAAAGGTGTTCAAAAAATGCGATGACGTCACACTGTCAGAGGTACTGCTTTACGGCAGTTTCTGAATCACTTCGGCACTTCCTTTTTCCCCGCCACGTGGAGGTAAGGCTTTTTTTTTTGCTTAATGCACTTGTTAGAGTTTTAGTGAGTTAATGTCAAAACAACAAATGGGCGAATGTTTCACATATGTATGTTACTTACAGAGTGTTTTTTTTCTATCTAGTGCTAGCTGATATCAGCTGACTGGATGCTGGCTGTCGGTTGATTATCGGCTATGTAGCCTAGCCAATTTATGGTGGCTATTGAAAAGTAAAAGAACGGTATATATTTTTTAATTAATATATCAATGTAATGATGATATCGTACTTTTGGTATTATATGTAACCCATTTTCTGAAGCCAGGCGTGATACTTAATACATTTTGATGACCCTGGTGTGTGCTACATAGCATCCCAGGTGTGAAATAAAATGCATATTTTTTTCATTTAAACTTAATATAAAGTTATTTCGAGCCATTTTGTAAAATTAGGGGTTAGCTGAGCCAGCTAAATATCATCACCTAAATACAGTAGGCCTCTTGCCTCTTGCTGCACCAGTAGTAGTAGCTGCTAACCTATAGGTCGAACTACTGGTTGTTCTTCTCGAGGGCAAATTTGGGCGATAAACACCACAAAAATGAAGTTGTTGTATGTCTCCACCTGTCGTCCCATGCGAATTATCCTGTAGAAAAGAAATAATGATGACTGAAAAGAAGACGGAGCGTACGATCATTAAGTTATTGATTTTTCTCTGGTCAAAGCGTATACCTACTTGACTCAGTTAAAATGCAGGGGCACATTAATTGAAGTTTGATTTTCTTTTGTAGAGCAATGTTAAAGGATAAATTAATAAACAACAATCGTTGCATGTAGTAAAAGAAAAACCTCAAATGATCATTTATATTTATAGCGTATTCCAAAACGTATTTATTTACTTTACTAAAAGATATATATTAAATTTTTAATTGTTTTACATTTTTTTAATCCTTTTATTATTATTATATTCTCCACAGGAATAATTTGAAGACCGCTCCATCTAGCTCCCTCCACAGCCAGACACAGCAACGATCCTCCAGCTCCATTCAGGCCGTGAAGGTGGACAGCTTTCTCTGAGCTGCTTTGGCCGTTTGCTGTTTGCTCAGCCTCCTGTTCCTCTCACGGATTTCCCCCCCGAGCCTGCACATCACAAATTTTTTTATTGCTATTGTCTCCAATAGAATTGCATGCTCAGGGTGTGAGCTGAAGAGGCTTTTGAACACCCCCAGACTGCCCAGAGCCCTCTCCATTTTTTTGGTGATCTGGGTGAGAGGCCAGAAAGCGTCGATGTTCCGTCCAAATTCCCTCTCCAAAAGCTGGATGGCAGCGAAAAACCCTTCCGAAGGCCTCATTAGGTTTGCCGTTGCCGTGTATTTTTTTGCCTCCAGGAAGGGGTGGTCCTCACTTGTGGCGTAGCTGTGGTCCTGATGTCTGGCACCCAACAACAGCACCTCACAGTGTGGACAGGCCTGAACAATTTCCTCCTTTTGAAGGACCCGGACAAGCCAGCCAGCAACGTAGAACAGGCCCTCCTCCTGGATGCAATCGCCAACAGTCTACAAGTAAGAGAATATACAGTGTTACATTGAATATGAGCATGATCGTATGTGAATGTCTTCCATGTGATTTATGACTGTAGCGGTGTGTCAATGCAGTATTTTGTCTTGTTGAGTTGACCTGATCTTCCACAATGTCCGATACCACTGGTTCTTCATCCTCCATCTCTGTTGTCAGGGTGGTAGGGAGGGCCATTGAGGTCATTGGAGCTGTTGAGGTGGAGGGGATTGCGTCCTCTGACATACTGGCTAGGAGGGTTGTCCCGTCATCCAGCTCGCAGTTTGATGCAGTCGATGCAGAAAGAGCAGGTAAAATGTTGGCTACACTCAAACCCCTGAGTGCAGCGGTGAATTCCCTCGCACTGGGATTGTATTTGTGCCCCCCTTTGCCCCGAATCAAGGAGAATAGGTTCTTAAAAAATAAAAAAAAGCAGGTGGTCAAAATCCTAGTTTTCAACAGGTAACTTTTTTATTTGCAAAGTAATTGTGTGTTGACCTACCTCAATGCAGTCCTGGTTCAATTTTGAGGTGCACAGATACTTCATTCCTGTATCTGTGCACCTCTTGTGGACAAGAAGGACACTTTTTATTGAGAGGCACATTCCGTGCTGGGAAGGAGGTGGCTTACGCTGAGATCTGGGGAGGGGGGGGGGTTGTTAGTGTGTTCCTTAGCCTAGATGTTGATTTGGTGCAGTTAGATTGTTTGTCTTTTCTTTCTTCAGGAGAAAGAAATGGCTGACCTGAACTGCCAGCTTGCCACCCAGCTGATGCATTCCCTCAGGAAGTTCTCCTTCTCCTGGTTTCCGGAGCCTAGGGGTCGTCGCCAGGGGTTAGAATCCTTGACTGATCTGCAAGTAGTATAGTTGTAGATAGTCGTAGTTAGTGGGGTCAAGGTAGGTAGGTCGTAGTTAATGGGGTGTAGTTAGTAAGTTGTATGTTTGTAAAGTTACCTGGAATTTAGCACATCAAAAAGGTGATTTAATTTGGCTACACAGTCAGCTGTATCGTTTGCCTCTGCTGGCAGTCTCTGCAATGTTACCATCGCAGAAATGCCTGGATCACAACAGATACGACCATTGAATAGATGGTCAGTGTCACATTACAATCTGCTGTTAGTAATTGAAGAAAAGTTTTTCAGAAGATGAAAAAATTTACCAGCAGAGACAGTGTGGCTGAACACCTGTGCAGCCAAACTGACACGCATCTTGGAAAATGCTGGCAGCAGAATGTGCTTATCAGTAAGCTTCGGGGCCATGCGAATAGTGTGGAGCTTGTCCAGCTCATAGAATTGGCTGATGTGCTTCCAAAGAACCGTTTTTCCTTGTGTCTAAGGATGTAAATACATACATATGTGAATCATTGTGATATCTTGTATGTTCAGTATGAGTCCTTGCAATTGTGATTGCTTTGTTTACTGGGCTTACCTGTAGGGCATGTTTGAACAGGTTGTTCCTGATTGATTTCAGAAGGTGAGGGACATCAAAAATCACAGGAACCCTCTGAACCCCCACCAGGATACAGTGGGACTCCTCACCTCCCAGAGGGTCCAGGCTAGCCCCAAGGTTCCGCACAGCCTTCACATTAGGGCTTCCCTGGTCACATATTACTGCCTGCACCTTTGAAATTGGTTAATACATTGTTGTCAATACAAGGTTGGAGTTAATGTTCATTTGTTCATTGTTAATGCTGCTATTTAAAAAATAAATAATAATACAACTCTTCGCACTACATACTGTCAGCCCTATATGATGTAGGTGGCGAATGGCATCCTTAATGACGGTAGCAATATCATCTGCTGGCATTGAAGATGGGGAAAAGAAGTAACCAACCGTCTGTTGAAAGAAATGCCTTAGGTAAATGTGTTTGAATATACACGGCAATATCATAACAAATGTTTTTCTAAGGTATGGCTTGCCTGCTTCCATTTCCCCATAATGCCCCTAGCCATGACGACCATCGCTTGTTTTGCTGCAGCCCCAGATGCAGATACACCATAAATGGCATCGTTCTTGCGATCGTAATCAAATTGTTTTTTGATTGACATCTCGTCCAGGACGAGCGTACACATCCTCTCCACAGGGGTCATGGTGGCGGCGATGACTCCCATTTGGGAGATGATTCCCTGTAGGAAGCCAGGCTGTCAGGAAATAAAAGGTTAATAATCAGATTTTGTTCAATCTTAAAATTGTGAAACTGGTCGAAGTTGAGTAGTCTTATTTAATAAATTCGTATTTACAGAGAAATATCCCACACGTGCGCTAACGTAACGCGCTAACGTAATAATTTCTGCTGTCTCCTCTGTGCTTTTCTCTGTCCCTCCCTCTGTGTCTATATACCTGTCTTCTTCCTCAGATTGACTCTGCTTAGCTTTTGAGGATTGAATCAGTCAATATCAAAGGATCAGTTAAAGTTATTTCATTCAATGTAATGTATGTAAATGTAATTTCAGGGGACTGTCTTAATTATTTGTATGTTGGTCTTGGTCTCAGTTATGTTACCTTCTTTCTTTTTTTCGCCTTTTAAGAGGTGGGGAGGCAAGTGGTGGCGGGTTGTCGCAATCCACCAGTGTGGGGATGGCATCTCTGGTGAGTGCCACCTTTCCATTGTGCTATCCGAAGCACACACAGCACAATGTATCAGTAAATCTATTAATTTTTACTATATTTAATTTAAATTCTCATTTCTTCCAATATGCACAACTCACTTTTTTAAGGAAGCATTCCTCAAAATGCAGTTCACAGACAACGTAGCCCCCCTGCATTAACTCCTCGTGTGACATGGAGTGTCTGAGGTCACTTCGCCTCATGTTTATGAGCCATTTCTTTCTCCTGAAATAGAAACCTGGATTAGAATCATAATTGTAAGACTGCATCAACTTAGTTTACATCAGTAAACAATTTCCTAGAGAGCAGTGTTCTGTTGTACTCCTCCTCATGCCTCTTCCTTTCTTGATCTCTACAGTTGGATCTTGATGCTGTGGCAACGGACAAGTCTTCTTCCTCTTTTATTATATTGTTGTTCCTCTGTCCTTTTTTCCCTGCCTATGTTCAGTTCTCTTTTTTTTTTCTAAATGATTTACTATGTTACTGTTCTTATTGTGTTCTTGTGTGATGTTTGAATAAACTTGCCTGTTGCAATGTTGGTATGTTTGTATAATTACTGTTATACAACTGTTACTGTTTCAACGTGTCCTAGACCATACTTCTCATTTAACAAACATGTGTAGCTTATAATGTGTTGCAGGGCAGAGCAATTATATTCAATGGCTTAAAACAAACCCATCTGTAAAGATCACTGAATGCATAGAAATCAATGACAAGTGGTGTAGATGGTTTTCCCTCTGTGCAAGGTCATTAGCCCAATGCCTACAAAAAAATAACTACAGTAATAGCAGATTTTGAAGTTGTTAAATCGTTAACAAACGATTTGTATGGGACAATCGGTTAAGGTAATTTAAGTGCTTGAGTCTCGACACTTTAGAGAATGTCTAGCGTGCAACTTGAATAAGCCATGTGCGATTTTACCCGGGCTCCAGCGCAACTTTCCCTACCCGGTGCAGCCTCAGGAAGCCTAGGACCATTCATACAGGAGCAAGCAAGAACGTTACCTTTTTCTTTCCTTGGGAAACGAAAAGAAGGACAATCCCTTTCCACTGTTGGAGCAGTTTATCATTGCACATTTTCTAGGCATTTTTTTTAACTATCTTTATTTTCGAAAAATGGACAATGACAGATGAAATGATATTGAGCGGGACATTGACTGTATAATTTAAGGTGGTCATACCGTACCATGTATACAACACATTGAACATTGAACACGAGAAATGGAAGAAATTCCATCTATACCCATGTACTTTCGCCATACATAACTATATAAAAAATAAAAGGGCCTGCAGGAAAATATAAATACAGTACGCAAAAATTAACTTTGACGGAAAGTCCTCCTTAAGATAATGTTTCCGATGCGCTTCAGCTTCAGATGCCGTCAAGAGGGTCTCTGGTCGTAATCAGTCGCAAGTCCGTCCCTGACCAATCAGCATTCATTAGCAGAATGCTAGCGTATACGGCCAACAACGGCCCAAACTGTAAGAAATCGAAAGGACATAAGTGCTCATTCATTTGACTTTTGAACTATAATCTATATTGAACTTGCGGAATCTACAATAAAATTTGCGATATTTCAACGACAAGCAGGTGAAAGAGGCATATTTAGCCGTCTAGCCCCATTGACTCCCATTCATTCTGGACTCGCCCGCGATCACCCCCAGTGGATGTCTACTGGAACTACAACCAAGATCGGTACAATGGGGCGTATAGGGAGTGCCCAGGCTCTTCGTAGACGGGCTCTGGCCCCGTACAACTCGTAACTCTAGGACCCTACGACGCTACCTGGGCTGCCCAAAGTGCCTGAATAGAAATAACGCTATATATTATACGATACGATATTACAAACTAATAGGGAATTTACAACATCAACACTCTGGAAAGCCCCTGATGAGGTTGTTGTAGCCACTTTGTCAGAGAGGAAATCGGGACAGAGGACGTCTTTGCACTGGGGAGCCATGTCCAAGAAAGCCAGTTTGGCATCGACAATCACCTGTCCCTCCTCCTGTCGCTGGTTGTCTCTGTCTTTATGCGAATACGGCTGCATCATATCGCCAAATTAACCTCGCTTACCTGGCAGAGAGGAAATTCTCGGAAAAACCATCCTGTTTCAAGGATTTTGAAAACGACAGATATAGTTATATATATATATAGTTATATATATATATATATATATAGTTATATATATATATATATATAGTTCTGTATATGTGTAGTTATATATATGTGTATGTGTGTGTATATATATGTGTATATATATGTGTGTGCATATATTTGTGTATATATATATATATATATATAGTATTAAATGTATAATTGTAAACATACTGTACCAAACTACATTAGGATTATAAATCAATAAAAAATATATATAAAGTGTAAATATAGTACATCAAATTATAAAAATAGACATGTGTATATATATGTAGATATATGGATTGTATATTGTAAATTATAAAATATATAGTATTTATTTTATTTAAGTTGTATATGTATGGATTGTAAATATCAAATATAGTGTCATAAAGAAAATTGTATATAGATAGATATATAAAAAGATGAGGAACACAGGAAGTTAATTTATTAAATATTTGTCCTTTTCTTTTTGTTTTGTATTTTTCACATGTTTAATTTGTATTTGAATGTCTGAAATAAATTCAATCAATAGTTCCAGTTGTATCTCAGTCTGGAGGGTTGCTGGTTCTAGTCCAGAGTGATGCAGTGTTGAGTGGTTTGAGAGTTATAAGCTAAATGGATAAGATATTTGCTTTTTGAGAAATAAAATGTTAATCTGAGTCCAGCAGAAACATTTCAGATAGTAGATATAATCAGTGGCAAGTTAAATGTCCTGTGTTAAAAAGTGTGTTTCTTGTATAACACAGGCGCGGCGCCAGGATTTCAATTTCGGATGGGCCAGAGTAATTTAGGATGGGCCACTATGTATCAACGTTATTCACGATCAAATATAAACAGCAACAACATCCGGAACGTCTAGTTTTTCAGTTCACAAGATCATAATCATGAAACGTGTTCGCACTTTGGTTAAATAATTTATAATTTAACTTAAACTACATGTAAATCCTGATGGCATGCTTACACTGTATTCTAAAAATCTGTACCAGTGTGATGAGAAGCTCCTGTCCTTGTGCCCAAAAACTGTGATGGGGTACTTCTTTAGTTTCGGCTGTGCAGCCGGTTCGTCTATTGCCGACAGGTCCACTGGAGCCAATGAACCAGCGGAGCTTGACTGGCTGGCTGCTCCTTCTTGCCCGCCAATAGGCCCCTCTTCCCACGCTAATCCCACAGCTTGCCTAGCTGGTGCAGGTGCTGTCGCCGGTCCGGCAGCATCTGGTGACTCCGTTCTAACTCTCCTGATATAGTTGGAAAGTGATGTCTGTCGAGCCATGCTGTAGGCCTATGCTAATAATCTGTATCTGTATGCTAATAATTACGGATGAGCTCCATTGTGGATTTCGATAATGCCAAACGTAAACTGTACAGGACGTAATAAGGCGGCAAGTTTACTATGACAACCACAAACAATACTGGCGCAGACTTCACACATGTTAATAACATAATAAATATGATCTTTCCTTTTTAGCTGGATGTTTTTTTAGTCTTTATTATTAATGTAGATGTTAATTTGAATTATGAAAAATAATTAAATAATCACGCTGTCATTTAGGGCGGGCCAGTTGTACAAGTGGGTGGGCCCAGGCCCGTCAGGCCCACCCATGACGCCGCGCCTGGTATAACATAGAGGAAAAAAATCTGCCTACCACTTAAAATCAAACATGGAATATCAACTATGATGTTTTTAGTGTCATCCACTGAGCCATCACCACTCAAATTTGCTACATGTTTGCATGAATTTTCCATAAGGTGTAATGCACTAGGCAGCGGGTTGACCCATTCAAGATGGCCGCCGCGGTGGTCGTCAGCCGACCGGAGCTCAACATTGCCGTGACGTATCTAGTGTTCTATATATATCTATGGTGAAAACGGCCAAGGGCCACGGCCAGGTGGCCTAGTGTGAGTGCACCCTTGGAGAGAGCATGGCCATTTCCGAAACCTCTCTCTCGCCGCAAAGCATCCGAAATTCCCTATGCATGTGTGACCGGCTGAATCTGCGTTGTGTTTTTTTCTAATGAAAGACGTGACCCACGATCTCTGTCCAGACTCGGGAACTCTGACGTCCATTTATTGGTTGCTGAAGATAAACATTAACAAACAGCTTCCTTTTAGAAAGTGCCCTTGACAATACTCCAACTCCTCTACGAAGCACACAGAGGCAGACCCGTCGCCAGACCTGAGTCTGAAGGGGGGCATATGAAATGCATAGGGGGGCACAATTATTATTAGCCTACAGTACGTATATTTCCTCTATTCGCGCAGCACATAATCATCACGTTAATCATAACCAACAGCAATATGACCCGGTAGCCTATAGCCTTCCCTACAACATCACATCATTCCTCGTCATTTAAAGCAATACATTACATAGAAGCAATGCTATGAATATATATCCATAAAACACTGGACTATACAACATATTAGGTGTAAAAGCAGTTAACAGAGGGATATGCATTGCCATCTCACACACACACACACACACACACACACACACACACACACACACACACACACACACACACACACACACACACACACACACACACACACACGGTAGCTTACTTTGAGTGGATTCAGCGCTGTCCTCCCTCCCTCCCTGTCCTCAGCGGGAGGCGGCGTTTCTCCGAGCTGAACCTCCTCATCAACATATCCTTCCACTCAGATGTAAACTTGTGAGTCAGGTCCTTTTCAAAAGCAAGCTGAATCAGCTGGGCCTTGCGTCTGTGCAACATACTGCGCCGATGCTCGGAGAAGACGTTTTTCAGCTTGGAAAATGACTTTTCACACATTGCTGTGGAAGCTCCTAAAGTTAGGGCACGGCTGTAGGCTGTGAGAACAGTCGGCATAGCCTGGAGTGCACAGTTGAATGTGCTAAGGATGTTTGCTATTGTCCATTTTCCGTCTTCGGTGTGTCATTCATTTTCTTAACCAGGAACTCACAAGCCACAGTATATTCAGATTCAGCCACATCAGTTCCAGCTAATAGCAGGAGAGGTGTTACGGTTACCTTTGATGGGTCCAGGAAATTATCTGACTGATTATTAGACTGTTGGTGGGCTTTTCAACCACTTACGAATATCCATGATGATGAACTAGAAATGAAAGTAAGCTAGCGAAAACTCATCCAGCTTCACTTCAAAATGCGCGGTAACTGTTAAACGGACGTAGTTACGTAGGCCTACGTAGCCTAGATCGGCAGATTTAATAGTCCGCCAAAGACGTTGACGTCGCTTAGCAACCGAAGACGCTGGGGTTGACAAGTTACCGGACTTCTTGCGGAGCGGTAGCAAAGACGCCATTAGAGGCAAAAAATCCTTTGTTTACCTTGACAGCGGTCAATTATACTTAAGTTGTGAAGGGCCCATGCAAGTGAACGGAGCGTTAATAATATAAATAATAATATAAAATAAAAAAGTTTTTTTTTTTTTTTTGAGACGTGCCTCAAGTGGGGGGGCACAATCATTGTGGGGGGCAGGCCCGGCCCCCTATGGCCCGCCCATAGCGACGGGCCTGCACAGAGGGGGAGGGGAACTAGCATGACTACACGAGGGACAGGTGCATGCTAGGACATCGCAACAAAATACAAAGTTCCCCAAAACACTTAAATCTATGCATGGATATTTACACCAGACTTCAATTAAACAATGTATAATCAAAATAACTAATATAAAGAATGATAAACTATAAGATGGTCAAAGATTTGATCACAAAATAAATGTACACACCTCTTCCCAAGGGAACCAGAACAAAAAGAAGAGAGCAGGGGGCACAGGAAACTTAAGGGGTTCTCGGAAATGTGGGCGGGAGCACAGAAGGAGGTGGAGCCAAATCAAAGAACAAAATCAAATAGAAAGGGGCACATGAGGCGGCATGGAAAGCTACAGTTCAGGTAATAAAACAAAACTGTAAAGCAATTTTGTGTAATTATAATTTAAGAGATATGACACCCTGTTACACATGGTTATGCAACCTAATCCCACCATTAGATGGTCAAGGTTGACCGGGACCTCTCGGCAGCAGACCGATTCAATGGCAGTGTCCATGCTGCCACACGCACTCCAGTCACACCCACATGATCCTAAGGTGGAACTGGAGCCTGAAATTGATCCCTCTCCACCGGGTGGTAGTCGGACACTACAGGCATGTTCCTCACAGGCTCAAACGCATAACCAGCCATATTCAAATCACTATTTTCCACCGTGGAGTGTAGAAGACGTTCGCGTGTCTGAGGCAACGACCTAGTCCTACCATGCCAGTGACGTCATCGAAAATGTCGGCGCTCTAATACTAAAAAAAAGAAAGCTATCTTGATTTTTTAAATATTTTTTTAGTGTAATTTTTTTATATGGTTATAACTAACAAGTTATCGATGTTGATTATTTCAGTTCAGTTCATCTTTGAGGTAAGAAGGTCCTTCGTTAACTTCTTCCATTGAAAGCATTAATTGAATCTCACGAGCGCTCCCCGCCCCCCCACTCTGCCACTGAACTCCTTTTGATTTTCTACAATAAATTAATTAAACTGTCAACGTCGTCATGTCTGTACAAAGTGCTCGAGAGATCAATATATGTCCACAAAAACCTCATTGGTCCGTTCAAGGCAATGATTTAAAGCTGTTTTCACGCTTTGTGGAGCCTTGTTTGCTGTCGACAGTTTGACGTGACACGCTGACGCTGCGTAATTATACAGAGCTCTTGAATGTTTTTTATCTGTCTGCATGTATGAAGGTATTGTAGCAAAAGTCTTTAGCACCTGTAACTGCAGATTTAGTATGCGTACACTAAAGTCACAAATCTGTAACAGTAAATTTGAAGTCCTAAATATTTATTTTGCATGTGTACTCTAAAGTTACAAATGTGTAACAGTACATTTGATGTCGTAAATATTTTTCTTACCATTCTAAACACGAAATAGGGTCTAAGAGTTCACAAGTCTGTGTTACAGGTGCACAAATCCTATCCTGTGCAGTGTGCATCACAACTTCAAAGAGTCATGCACTTGACACAGCGCAGTTGGTGCAAAACACATTCACACACCCGTCATTCATAATCTGAGAACATACACAAAATGTGTGCATTCGTAAACCCAAATGTGAACTAATGCATCAGAAGTTGCACATCTGTGAAATATTTCCTCACAAATGAAATTATATAGATCGCTATGTTCAATTAGCATTTTAATGAGCGAGCACAGGTCCATCGATGCAACTGCTCAAATCTGCTGCTACGAGTCTCAGCTGTAGATTTTCTTGCGGATACTTTTGCAGCAGTCTATGAGGTTCAAGTGTAGCAAAAGTGATTCGTATCCGTATGAAGCAGAGTGTCCGTGGGCGGGACAAAAATTCCAGCATTATCCAATGAAAGTCGCCGGCAGGAGGTGCATTTTTTAAACAACACTGGGACCATCCAAGCAAACGATAGTTATGATATTATAACTCTAATTCTATGATTGTAGGCGTAGCCGTCTAGGCTTCGCCTTATGGGCTTGTCCCGTGAGCGTGCTCACGCGCACTGAAAATTTTCAACTATGCACCAATCAACGTGGGCGCCGCCCACATTTCCCACGGCACCGTGTATATAATGCGGCGCAAACCGCCGCCCATCCTCCACGCTATTCTTTCAGCATTTGGAGGGTACAGCAGGTGGGAAACTAGACGGCTAATGGTGCGTTCGAGTATTCTCTGCGAACCGACTCGGATCTCGGATCTGACGCCACGCCCACACTTCAAGCGTTTTATTATTTCGCTCGGTCGTTGGAGGAAAACATGGACGCCACCCGGAAAGCTGTTGTCGCAGTAACATTGGCAGAGGACCAGGCGATCCAATATAAGTAGGCTATAGGCCATAGTCAAGTCAAGTTTATTTAGATAGCACATTTAAAACAACAGTAGTTGACCGAAGTGCTGTACACAAATACAATATATTTGTGTACATAGGCAAAGATACGGACGCAGTAAGGTATTGCAGTAATACGAGTGATTGAAATTACAATTTAAGCCACCAAAGTGGTCCAAGCACAATGAAAACAGTTCATACTTCAAGTCACAATGGGCGCAGCCATCTTGAATTCTGTCTCGGAATTTCGCTCGGTCACCACTGAGTTCAACCGAGATGGCGAGATCGCCGTCCGAGGAAAAGGGGCGTGTTTGTGCTTGTCGCTAGGCAACGTCCTCGGACCTCCGAGACGGATGGATATTAAAACGCACCATAAGCCTACAATCATAGAAGTAGAATTATAATATCATAACTATCGTTCTTTTTCATGTAGGCTACGCCTTATGGGCTAAGGTGAAGCTGTGAGTGGAGCCCAATCAATGTACTCCTGCTGGTCAGTCAAGAAACTTAAGTCACCAGGGCACATACGACTCAAAAAAGCCGAGGATGTGCAAAACACAACAGCTTAATAAAAAACGAATTCCTCCTAGATCAAGCAAGGCGATGATCAAGTGAAAAAAGTGAGTCTGCAAAGACTCCGGCCCCAATCCGTCCTTCATGAAATCCATGGAAAGTGAAGGGAAAAACCAGAGTAATACGGTTTCCATTAGGTCCGCTACCACCGGGGGCGGAGCTACGGAGTTCGACTCTCCAATAACGTACTTCTCTCGTCCGTTTGTTATTTAAAAAAGGGCGGGAGTGCCATACTGGCAGACAAAACCAACTCGTCAATCGGCAAGCCAATAGGAACCCCTCTACTCCGCTTTTCATTTGAAAAACGGCGGGAGAGAAATACCGGCAGTCAAGTCAAACTCGCCATCCGGCGAGAGGAGTTTCAACGATGGCGCTTAAAAGAACATGCCCTCATTCTTAAGCCATAGAAGGGGCACCAGACTCCAACACAGAGTTGCAGAGTGAGCCCCTGGACATGTCTAACATGTAGAAACGAACAAAGGGGCCGGGGGAAGACGAAGACGTAGAGCGCGGCCCTTCTTAGCGTCGCTATAACACACAAACAACTTTTGTGTGGAGCGGAACGCGGCCGAGCTTTTCACGTACATAGCCAGCGCCCGCACAGGACACAGGATATGCAACTCCGCCTCCGCCTCACTAGAATGAGGCGGGGGGTGAAAAGCCTTAAGCACAATATCTCTCGACCTGAAAGAACCATTAATGTTCTTAGGGAGGAGCGCAGGATTAGGTCTGAGCAGCGCAATGGAGCTGTCCTCGTTAAGCATCAAGCAGCTCGGGCTGACAGACAGAGCGGTCAGCTTACAGGCCCGCTTGGCAGAAACCAAAGCCAGTAACGCCGCGTTTCCACTGCAGGGTGCGGAACGGATCGGTTCGCAAAGGTGCGGTACGGGTTGCGTTTCCACCGCCAAAAGTGGGCGTGACCCGGACTTAGCTGTACCCGTTTTGGCCTCTTTTTCAGTACTCCTCCGTTGGGGTACTGAAAACGAGACGAGACGCCTGAAAGGGTCCCGGGAAATTCTAGCTACACACCCCCTCCGTTGATTGGTCGACAGAATCATCACTTCCGGGTGACGTGGGGATAAAAACAAACAAACAGTAGCCTCGAGGTATTATTCTTTACAATTAACATGTCGCGTAAAACGCTTGCTTGGGCGAACAAGGAGGTGGAGACGTTCGTCTGCATTCTTGGGGAGGAAGACGTTGTTTGCGATGTTTACGTAGCTGCCGCGGCGATCGACATCCGGCCTACCTTAAAGGGTACTATCGGCGGTGGAAACGCGACCTTCGGAACTGAGCTGGGCTATACCGCCCACTCCCCACCGCACCTTTGCGAACCGAACCGTTCCGCACCCTGCAGTGGAAACGCGGCATAAGAGCGCCGTTTTAAAGGACAGGGCATCCAAAGGGGCCTGAGAAAGAGGCTCGAAAGGGTCCCTGGACAACCCGCGCAACACGGTGGGGAGATCCCAGCGTGGTGTAAGCACGCGCGAAACAGGCCTAACCCGTCTAGCCCCACGCAAGAACCTCTTGACCAGTGGATGGCTGAAGATCGGTCCACCATCACAGCCCGCCGAAACAGCTGCCGCATAGACCTTGATATTGGAAAAAGCCAAACCCTTCTCCAGTAAGTGCTGTAGAAACGCAAGCACGCTTCCCACCTCGCAATGGGATGGGACCAGTGGCGCAAAAAGTGGGTAGGGGCGCATAGGGGCGCCGCACCAGAGGGGACGCCCCTCTGGTAATTTTGAGTCTGCATTTTCTGTTTTTAACAGCGTTTGTGTACATGAAATGACGATCAATAACAGAGGGACGTCACTGATAAGGCGCCCCCCCGCTCCTTCGCCTCCCTCCCCCCCTCCTCCCCACACGGCGCTCCAGTGGGCGCCCCCTCAACCACACCCTGGAGGCGATTTGAACCGTATTGTCATCTGATAACACGTTCCTCAATATGGAGAGGCAGAGAAGAAAGCCCTCAGGGTCACAACATAGAAAAAGAAAGATTGGGAAGGAGAAAGGGTGCGCGGGATGAAAGAAAGCTTTTCAAAGCGGTTGAAAGACAGTCGTTTTTATGTCAGTGTATCAAGAGGAGGCTTGTAAATATTCAGGTTAGCTAAATCTAATACTAGTAAAACAACAGGTTACTGTTGTCTTGCAACTGTGTACTGATCAGAATGGAGCCTACAATATAACGGATCATAACAAGACAAAATAAAGGAACTTGTTTGTGGTTATTTTGTTTTACTTCAATCTCTATGCAAGTCTTTGTTTTATGTCAATATACCCAGTAAAAACGGAGTTATAAAGTTGATACTTTATAACTCTGTTAATAATCCAAAAGTTAATAAATTAATAATCCCAAAAAAAAATAAGGATTATTATCGTATCTGAATCGAGACTGAATTGTTCTACACAGTATTGCGATGCATCGAAGAATCGATAATTTTTCCCACCCCTATTGGTTACTGTACTCCAACAGTTCTAAAGGTACGAACATACCAAACCCGTACCCCGCGTATAGACGCGTATAAAATCGGCAATTTTTCCATAGGGAACCATTGGTTTACGCGCGTATGAGCTGCGTAGATGCATTACATGCACTAAAGCAACATTTTACCCGCGTTAGCGGCGTATGAGCTGCGTATATATACGCGCGTACGCACCTACGCGCGTACGCGAGGAGTTAAAAAAATTGAACTTTTTACGCTCATACGCATGACGATTAGCCGCGTTGCCCAATCAGCGTTGAGCTTGACCCGACGTCACTGGCAGAGAGTAGTGACGCTTGCACAGAAGCATACTGCCGACATCTTTCTTTATTCTGGGTGGAAATAGTAACATAGTTACGCCATTAAATGCGTTTATGTAAACATTTTTAGCGAGAAATGTGCATTTTACTTTCATAATGTTCGCTCGGTGAATGTGAAGGATGTTTGGTTTGATAGTTATGACGAAGAGGGAACGCTCCGTTCACTTGCATGGACAGAGTCTCTGGTTGCTAAGCAACCTCAACGTCTTGGCGGACTATGGCTGTGTCCCAATTCCTAGGACGCATCCTTCGAAGGCTGCATTCGAAGGATGCGTCGACGCCGATTGCGTCACAGCGTCGCGCCAAGTGCTGTCCCAATTCCAAGGGTCCTTCAAATGCGGCCTACGAATGCAGCCTCCATTTCCCGGATTTGAAGGATGCATCGGCTGTATCCTTCACGGCCCAACGTATCCCAAGATCCTTCACGGCCCAACGTATCCCACCCAAGATTCATTGCGCACTCAATCAATGGAGATGGCGGAGAATGGCGATTTAAGTTCTGCATTTAAATGTAAGTATTTGGTTTCTTGTCACTCGAGTATTTAACGATACAAATGTTAAAAAACAAGGGCCCTTAAAACTTTTTTCATTAAAGTAATAGCCAATATAAGTAAGGTAACGTTACAGTTAGTGACGCTATAACGTTAACATAGGCTGACCAAACGTCCTCTTTTCCCCGGACATGTCCACTTTTTACGTCCCGTCCGGGGGGTTTATATTAATTGATGATAATGTCCGGTTTTCGGACATTATCTCGTCGCATATTTGTTTTTGCCTCGTCGCATATTTGTGTTTCTGGGTCTTTCACATAACCTACTAGTTATTACCATTGTATATGTCTATGGTTATTACGGCCTTCCAAGTTCTGGAAATGGTATCTCCCTTACGTTCCACCTTCTTGCGCGAGCTGACTGTAGAGAGAGTCTGTCATTGGGCGACCGATCTCAGGGTTGCCAGAGCCACGATAATTATCCTCCAAATACGACCATTTTGAGCCTTTGGTACGTTACTTTGCCATTTCCAATCTGGCAACATTGAGCACCAGCACATTACATCTGCAGCCATGCCTAAACGTAAATGTAAGTTCACGGACGAACTAAAGAAAAAATACCCATGTTTTCGCCTCGGCCGTGATGCTTCGGCCGAGGCGCCCCCCCCCGCGACGAAGTGTCCTCTTTTTCACAAACTCAACACCCGTTAAGCCCTATAGTTTCAAATTTAAGAGGTCATAATGGTTATATTTACCGAAATGGTGGCGATTATATAGATAATTTGCTATTCTGTAACGTTAGATAAATCGACCAACGCGAACACAGGTTGTGGACCCTGATTTTCAGACCGTAACGTTACAGACGTTGGGATTGATTACACAGTTGACTTGGTTATTTTGCTATTTAAGCTGCTTTTGTTTGGTAGTGTAAAGCAAAACTAATTCTAACATTTGGTTTTGGTTTAGGGAGCAAGCAGCATACTGCTCGATTTATTCTATTGAGGGGGGAGAACGATGAGCTGTTCACCGGGGTGAAATATTCAGCAAGTGTGGCTTGGGGGTAAAGAAACAATCGTTTATTTATATCGTAAGTTAGTTTATAAAAATTATTATAGGCCATTTATATATCTACATTTGACCAGCTTGTAAAGGTTAGTTAAATTAGCCCTCATTAAACAGCAGGACAGATACAACATCCCCAGAAATCGTTTACTACGATGTCCAATTTTGGGTTATTAAAGAAAGAAAGACAAAAAAAGTCACAGCTCGCATCGGTACTAGACAGCACTAGAAAAACACACAAAGAAAAAGGGTGTTTTGACTTCTACTGTCCTAATTGCCTCCATCCCTGAGAACACACCAGGGCCAAGTACAGAAAGTACAGCAGTGGTGGATCAGGAAGTGGAGGACAAGGATCAGGAGGAGGAAAGACGGCGAGGGCCAAGGTCCAGAAAGAGGGACGGAGAGGAAGACATGTTCCAGAGTCGCTCACTATCTTCCGAAAAGGACCTCAAGACTCACCTGTTCAGAGTCCACCTCGACTCTGCATAGCCACCCTCCCCCTTCTGGCCACCATTGTACACTGTGTTGCATTGTATTGTATTGTATTATAGTACTTAACTGTGTAACAACTGCAGTAGCTGCTATCATGGCTGTAACACGAGGAATTGATTAGCCTAGCGATTGTGTACTGGTACTTGGCACTTGGTTCTATGAACATCCTTTCTGTACCGACAGCGATATATTGATGCACTTCTTATGACAAATGTACTTATTGTAAGTCGCTTTGGATAAAAGCGTCTGGTAAATGCCCTAAATTTAAATGTAACATGTAAATGTTCCAGTTAATAAAAGAGGACATGAGGCTACAAAGAGAGGCAGAGGAGAGAAGAGCCCAGGAGAGAAGGGAAAGAATGGATAGTTTTTTTCTCAATTTTGGAGCGTTTGGTGGACAAATAACTTATGTTCTGTTCTATTTAACACATTGTTTATTATTTACATATTTATTGAAACTAGCTTATTTAACTAACTATTTAACTAACTTTTTTGATTGATTAACTATTTATTAAAAACCTAACTAACTTTTTTGTATTGACTAACGTATTCGTATATAACTTATAAAACATATAGACAACAATAAAACTATTTACAACAAAAACAGGTCAGGACAGCTGTCAGGGTTGCTAGGTGACAGGAGCAGCGCGTGGTTACGCAAGATAAAGGGCGGTAACGGTTTGTTACGTAAACCGGAAATCCTCCGTAGGCTAGACCGTCCCATTTCTTCGGCCTTCGGAGTGTCCTTCGCGGTCTACGAAGGCCGCATCCTTCGAAGGACGCGGTCTATGAAGGATGCGTCCTATGAATTGGGACACAGCCTATATCTCTGCTGATCAACACTACGAATGCTGGAAACACACCAGACACACCATGTGAAGTTATTTAACCCGATTATTGTTATTTATATCTGAGATTATTTAATCTAACCCGATCCAAGCTCTATCATGCACCCAAACACGGCGGCGTTTGGGTTTCCTTCCTCGGAGCTGCGTACGTAGGACAATTTTTGACACAAAATGGTCAAGCAACATTTTAGCTGCGTTACGCGCGTAAATCTTACGCGGGTTACGCGTTTGGTGTGTTCGTACCTTAACAGAGTCTATTGTTTTGCATGTAAGCTTTTTGTTGAAGGTAGAGTTGCGCCTTGTGGTGGGGTATAATAACTGGCAGTGTCTTTCAAAGATACTGAAGCACCATGAAACAAGTGGTTACCACATAAATGCTTATCTGATGTGGAAAGAATTGGCATCCCGCTTATGCCTAGGTAAAACTATTGATAGCGAATTGCAGAGAGCCTGTTGACTCCAGTGATCGACTGCATACTCTTCCTTGCAGAAAGAAACCTGCCACTGAGGGGGACAAAATGCACAGTTAGGAAATCCTAGAAATGGAAATGTTCTGGGTATCCTTGATCTCATAGCACGGTATGATGTAACACTGGCAGAGCATCTTAGAAAGGCTGCCTCTAAAAAAAAACGGATATCTGACCTGGTGCACTCAAAATGATTTTTTTGATTCAGTATCAGAGTGTGTTTTAGGTCAAATTTGTGCCCAGATCAAAGAGGGGAGGGGGGGCGCCTGCTATGTGTCTGCATAGCCCCCAGAAAGTAGGCAGTTGCGCCCCTGGATGGGACAGCGTGGTTCCTGTCACACCAATCAGAGAAAGCGCACCACTTTGCCGCATAGAGGGAAGAAGTAGATGGCACATGAGCACCCTGGATAGTGTTGATAACCGCTTCAGGCAAACCTTTGCCCTGCAGGATCAACCTCTCAGGAGCCAGACCAACAACCGTCCCGATACATCGGGCGGGTGGTGCACCGTCCCATGGGCCTGTGAAAGCGCATCCGGTCTGAACGGTACCGGCCACGGCGCCATCCCTGAGAGCGCCGCCAGCTCTGGAAACCATAGAGCAGAGTGGTTCTCCGGAGCCACTATAATAAGGGACAATCTCTCCTGTCTGACCCGTTCCAGAAGAGGAAGGATCAGCTGGAGCGGAGGAAACGCATACAAGAGAACCCGCGGCCAAGGTGTGTGCGCCAACGCATCCACCCTCAACGGGGGAAGATCCCGAGGGTTGAGAGAGAACCACCACCTGCAGTGTGTGTTCTCCCTGCACGCGAACAGGTCCACCTGAGCCGTCCCGAACCTCTGCCAGATCAGTCTGACAATGTCGGGATGCAACCGCCACTCGTCGCGGTGGGGACAGCCGCAAGACATGAGGTCGGTTCTGGGCGCGACAAAGGTAGCCCGACATGAGGTCGGGCTACTTTTAGCCTTTTAAGTGGTTTAAAATAGCGATTTAATTTTTACCACAACCAGTGCCCCCATCGTTCCAAGTTTAAAGCGTTTTGATAGAATCGGCTAAAAACAGCCAACTGAAGAAAGCGTCTATATGCATTTTTTGTGCTCCAAAACGAACGTTTCAACTCGATATCATACAAAACATGTCCCAAATCCATTTTACACCGGAATTACCCTTTAAGACGCACAAGGACACCCAATGCCATAATCCCCTGAACAAGCCTCGATTTTTGACGAACTCGGAGTGAGACTGCGTTTGTCAAGGAACTGCAGAGGGAATATTTTGATATCAATATATAATACAGTTATTACCACACACAGAAGACTGTCACAACAGTGTCGCTTTGACAAACAAGATGCAGTGTTTGTCAAATATTAATTGAAATGGGGAAAGTACTAACAACTAATAACTTATTCAAACAATAAAATTAACTCATCAATATGGAGCCAGTGCCTCCATATTTACCCACCGGCACACAGGCAATCAGTTGATTGAACATGATTGAAAAAGAAACATTAAGAATAAATAATCCACATTATACATTCAATTGTAACTATTAACTAACTTATAAAGGAGTATATCAATGGCCCAACGCCATTGAGAGCGCTGTCTCAAGTGCTTTTAGATTTTTCATAAATAGATATAATTATATATATATATATATATATATATAGATAGATAGATAGATAGATAGATAGATAGATAGATAGATAGATAGATAGATAGATAGATAGATAGATAGATAGATAGATAGATAGATAGATAGATAGATAGATAGATAGATATAGATATAGATATATGTGTATATATTAACTCATCAAGAGGACAATGATGATGAAGGGTTAACCAACCAGGAGGATGAGGAGGATGAAGAGGGGAGGACGATGATGATGATATAGGAGGGAGGAACAGCGCCGTGGCCGTGGGATTGAACTCTTCCAGACTCTTTTGCCGCGTTTCCACTGCAGGGTGCGGAACGGATCGGTTCGCAAAGGTGCGGTAGGGAGGGGGCGGTATAGCCCAGCTCAGTTCCGAGGTCGCGTTTCCACCGCCGACAGTACCCTTTAAGGTAGGCCGGATGTCGATCGCCGCGGCAGCTACGTAAACAACGTCTTCCTCCCCAAGAATGCAGACGAACGTCTCCACCTCCTTGTTCGCCCAAGCAAGCGTTTTACGCGACATGTTAATTGTAAAGAATAATACCTCGAGGCTACTGTTTGTTTGTTTTTATCCCCACGTCGCCCGGAAGTGATGATTCTGTCGACCAATCAACGGAGGGGGTGTGTAGCTAGAATTTCCCGGGACCCTTTCAGGCGTCTCGTCTCGTTTTCAGTACCCCAACGGAGGAGTCCTGAAAACGAGGCCAAAACGGGTACGGCTAAGTCCGGGTCACGCCCACTTTTGGCGGTGGAAACGCAACCCGTACCGCACCTTTGCGAACCGATCCGTTCCGCACCCTGCAGTGGAAACGCGCCATTTGATTCTGCGGAGTCCTTCCGCGGAGTTCTCCCGCATAGTTCACCCAATGTTTCCATCAGACGTCTCGTGGTCCACTCAGCTTCAACCAAGTAGACGCTTACAGTCCCAAACCCCCATTTTACTTCTTATGGAAAAAATGTTTTCTTTCCTTCACTGATTGTAATTTCCCCTTCTCCATCTCCATTATCTATTTGTGAAAGCCTCAAATGTGTCTCAGAAACGAGACACCCACTGCCCGGGCCGGGGACTGGGGAGTATTTTGGTTTCGATGCGGGCAGAGCGTCGGCAAGAGGGAGGACGCGCCCTCGCTGGCTTTGTAGTGCGCTGCGCGCTGTCTCTGCTCTTCAATTATCTCTTCTCGCTTCAATGAACATCAATTCTGGATGGCAAGAAAACCGGGGCAAATCATCCATTATTTATCAGCTTTCCTTTTTAAGAGAGTGCTGGCGGCTGAACGCAGCGCATATCCAGTTGTGATAAACGGACAACGACAGGACGTGTTGCAGACGATGAGGCTGCAGTACGGAGACGGTTAACTATGAACATGATTAAATATATGTATGATATTTGACATCATGGTTATGGTATTCGATTAAATCAAAATGCTTCAAGGTTCATGGATGGGGATTGGTGCTTGCTTTAGGATATCGACTTTACAGTTTCGCTGACCAGTTTTTTTTTCAGAATCATGTGAATCAGGTCGCTATCGTTAGTCCGTCTGTGTCGCCTGTCATCAGGACGGCCAATTATCTGCAGCCGGCGGAGAAGAGCCAGCCAGCAAGGCTTCGGCGTCTGTTTTGATGCTCACAGACCGATGCACCAACACACACACACACACACACACACACACACACACACACACACACACACACACACACACACACACACACCACAGCACAGCACACCACACACACACACACACACACCCAACACACACACACACACACACACACACACACACACACACACACACACACACAACCACACACACAACCATGTCAGGGACATGTACACTGACACACATACATCTAACACACACTCACACAACCAGCACTCACACACAACCAACACACAAACATAACCAACACACACACACAACCAACACACACACAACCACACTTCTGTTTTTAGAGGACTACTCTGGCAGTTTTCCACCATGGCCCTGTTTTACATCATTTTGGGTCCACGTCACAAATTAGGTTTTCAGCTCAGTACCCCCTTCACCGGCACTTTGAATTTTTTTTTACGATTAAAATAATGAATGTATGTGTGTTCTATTTGCCAGTGTAAAGATTAAGGTTGCAAATCCTCACAATTTACTGAGAAACATGGGCCTGTCTGTCATGCACCTGTTGGCTCATATCTCCCCTCAAAGGAAGCCCAACGCAAGGGGAGGGTCAGAAGATCTTGAGATGAATTCCAATATATTCTTCCTAAAACTGACATTTCAGTGTTTCTGGAAGCACTTGCTTTTCCACGGAATCTCCTTTCTCCTTGTTCTCAGATTGACATTTCAACTATTTGTAAATTTTCTCGATTTTCTATTGTTTTGCTTTCAGAATTCAAACCTGCTCATAGTGAAAAAAACTAAAGAATGCATTATTAATTATTGTTTTTATATTTTCTGAAATATTTTTTAGAGCACTCATTTAGATTTTCAAGACATGTGGAAAACACTTGCAGGTTGAAATTTCTTTATAACAGCCGATGAATAAACAGGATTCCTTATTGAGCCAAAATGACACCAGTCTGCTCACCGATGATGAGCAGTTGGAGGCATGATGCGCCTTTATATGGGTGAGCTCAGCTTAAACCAGAGGAGGAGGAGAGGGGTGTGTTTCATGGTGCAAAACACAAGGAATGGCTCTGTGCTGAGGAAGGGTCCTTACTTACTGAAAGGACCCTGAAGTATCTGAGGGGCAGACATGGTGAGGAATGATAGGAAGTATCTGAGGGGCGGCCATGATGAGGAATGACCCAGAAGTATTTGAGGCGCAGACATGATGAGTGCTCTCTTTATTCTCTAACTGCTGAGGAAAGCTGCTTCAATGCTTCCTTTCTTTCCTCCTTCAGCATTTCCTGGCAGCGGGAATGTTTAAAGGGATGCACCGATCAGAAGTTCACAGAAACAAACGATCACCGTGGCAGGCAATTATCTTCATAGAATCCACTCATATTGATGGACGTAGATCCCAATTAGTAGGATTGTATGAACATAATTGTCGATCATGTTGATCGTTTGTTTGTTTTTAAATAATCCTGCCGCAATGAAATGTGGGACGGCATTATTTCCTTTCCTTTGTTGGATGGTCCAGTGTACCCTATGGTAAGAGAGATAAGGAAGGAAGCATTTAAGCCCCTTTCCTCAGCACTAAGGGAACTGGAGTAGCTCTCATCATGGTCGCCCTTCAGATACTTTCAGGTCGCTCAGTCAGCATGGAACCTTCCTAATGTCCTTGTCCTGAACGCTGACAAGACCAAGGAGCTTATACTGGATGTCCGGTAGAAAGCTCCCCCCCTACAAGCCCTGCACATCATAGGTGCTGTGGAGCAGCGTGTTGAGAGTGTGAAGTCCCTGGGCCTGCACATCACCAACACCCTCAGCTGGTCCGAGAACACGGCCGGCCACTGTGAAAAAGTCTCAGCAGAGGCTTTATTTCATTAGATCCCTGAAAAAAGCCCGCCTAAGCTGTCAACCGCTCACCCAGGCCTACAGAGGTCTGGTGGAGAGTGTCCTCACAGGGGGCATTACTGTGTGGTATGGCAACATAACAGTAAGGCGAAGAAGGCCCTTCAGACGATCGTCAAAACTGTAAAGAGAATCATAGGCGCACAGCTCCCCTGCATGGTCACCCTGTGCATAATTCGCTGTAGGAACAAAATAAAATCCATTCTCCAGGACCCACATCCCCCCAGTTACACCCTGTTCAGATGGAGAAGCTCCGGTCGGGTGCTGAGACACCACCGACAAGAGAGTATCAGAGCAAAGAGCAAATTATTATATTTATTAGAATATGTACCTTTTTACTCTGTGGACTGTTTTACTATGTGTTTAATATTATGTGCTATTTTTATTTTAAATATCATTGATTGAGTGAAACGCACAAGAATTCCAATGCCCCTGTGCACCTGTCCTTGGACAAATGGTAAAAATATACTGAACTGAACTGAACTGAGCTAATGTGGTGGTCTTTTCTTAAGTCCTTATGGACTCTCCTTCACATCCGTCCTTGACCTCATGACGTTCCCATCGCGGAAAGGTGTTAAGGAAAGGCAATAGGAGGTTATTTTATAATTCAATAATCATTTTGACTACCCAACTATGGTTTGAAATTGAGCAAATAAAATTGCTGATTGTTGTGACCCCGCTGGGTCAGGGGGGCGACCAGCTTAGTCCTCAGATCACAGTTTGAGAAGTAGAGGAATGATCTGCAGAGATGTTTTAAGGTGAAAGAAGGGTTAAGTGACATCAACCTTAATATAAGATGTGTTGGGTTTTGGGGTGGCTCGAGGTAAATATGCATTTATTGTTTTCACCTCATTGTCTTTTAATTTAAAGCACAGTTAATGGAAAAAGTGACTTTTTCGCCTTTATTTTAATCAATATTTAGCATGATACATTTACCTTTGTAAACCGAGTGATGAATTTGCGCCTCAACATTGAATTACATTTTATCCGATTTGTTGGTACCCTTCTAGTCACATGATTGAATGAGTATTCGAGGAAATGCTTTTATTAACAGGACTAGAAATGGTCAGTAGTGGCTGAACAAATGGACAACTCTTAACTACAGCGATGCACACACACACACACACACACACACACACACACACACACACACACACACACACACACACACACACACACACACACACACACACACACACACACACACAAACACACAAACACGCACAAAAACTGATGGCAAATCAGTTCTGAATAAGACTGATAAGTTGCATTGGCTCTCTCCATGTCCCCATGTGATTCAGAGGCTGAATGAAGGTATGGTTCATTCCCCTCCTATCTGTTTTGCTCTAACTCTATCTTCTGCCTCTGTTGTGGTCAGTGTGACAGATGACCCTCAGGTTTATTAACATTTAATTCCCTGGTATCTCTGGAGCCAGCTTTCAGAGCGTTATCTCTGCTGTTGGCTCTCTCCTGGGGTCCTTTGATGCCACGCTCCGCACTCCGGACCAGCGTGTTTTGATCCCAGCGTGTCAGCCAGTGCCTGTTTCTTCATTGTTTCCCTTTAAAGAGTTCGATTTGTTTTTGGGGAGTTTGCCGTCCCTAAGGGACATTGTTTCATGTTCACACAGACCAGACATTGAGGCCAAAACAGCCTCACATTTATGATTATTGTGCCAATTCAAACTCTGACTAGTTTCTCAAACTCTTTCAACATCTGTTTCTTTGTCCTTGTTCTCTTAATTATGCATGAAGTGGGTGTCCACTCAGACTCCTGGGACCACTAAGGGCGGCATCCAAAGCCATCTCATTTGGGTCACAAACCATCAGAATTGTTAGGTTAGGGCAGTGTCTCATTATGCTGTTTGGCGCAATGCAATCATTTTGCATATTTGGCTCCATAAATCTGTGCAGCCCAGTGCCCAATGGTCCACACTCCGGCACTGGTCCAAGCCCAGCAGTGGAGAACCACTGGTTTAGAAAACCATCACTCACACTCGGGCTGGCGTAGTGGTGAGACTAGATGAAAGGGCTTCCAGACGCTACCCCTCATGGGAGCGACACTAGTTCTCCCTGAAGGTACTGGTTAAAAGAGAGGATCGCTAAATCCTCTATTGTCTCCAGGCAGAACTTAAACCAACAAACAACCCCCGGCCTGTCTGAGACACATGGACAAGGATCTGCAACATGAACACCGTTGGGCAAACACAAATTAAATTATTATGCATTTTCATTATCGAAACACAATGTTTTTAGAAAATGTATTAGAAAAGTTATTAATTCTATTAATAGTGAGTTCCGTGCACTCAAAAGACAGTGCCATCCACAGTGTTATACCCCCACCTAGTAGCAGGGGACACGGGGGCTGACCTTATCTCCACCAATAACACCCGGACGATGACCGATGTTGAGTTCTCATTTGAAATTCAAATCCAGGTGGATAAAGTCCCTCGTCCTGCTGTTCAGCAAACCTGCTCTCTCACGCTCTCTCTCTCTCTCTCTCTCTCTCTCTCTCTCTCTCTCTCTCTCTCTCTCTCTCTCTCTCTCTTCATCCAAATAAAAGCATGTTTACAGTGAGGGAAGATGTCGACCAGCCGTCCAAACACTCCAAAGCCGTTCAGCCAATGCTCCTCTTTCTCCTGATCTCTCTCTTCCCCTTCTAAATATTTGGCTGTGAAATTATTTATTTTCCATTCATGCATGGATAATAAAATCTGTACATAGGGACTGCATAGTATAAAACAACAACCACAACAGAGTTTGGCAACACAGGAACACTTTAGCATTGACCAGCGCTGATGTTTCACACCAACACATGAAGACTGCTCTATACTAACGAGCCGCCGGGTCCTGGTGTAATAGATGAGATGAATAGATGCAGTCCAACGTAACGTCGACGAAGCACAGACAACAAAGCCCTCAGAGAGAAGGGCCCCTGAGTCGGGCCCCCGCTGGCTCTCCTCAGAGGTAAATGTCAGACCGCCGGGGGCTAAGCCCTCCTCCATTAATGGACAGACGAAACACAACGGCGCCCTGTGGTCTGACCGGCCCCCCGCCCGGGGGTCCCGAGTAACGCAGATGACGTCTCCGATTCCCTTTGTGGACCCGGACACCTGATCGCACGAGGGAGGGAACACAAACGCTGACCACCGCTGGTGCTTTGACCTGCAGCGCTGGAACCCCACCTCCTGATGTTAGGGTGGGGTCCCCCCTGATGTTAGGGTGGGGTCCCCCTGATGTTAGGTTGGGGCCCCCTCTGATGTTAGGGTGGGGTTCCCCATGATGTTAGGGTGGGGTCACAGTGGGTTCGCCCCTGCTATGACCGCTCTGTGAAAAGGGCCCCCCCTCTGCACTGAGCGGCTGGCTCAGTGCGCCACCACGGGCAGCGCCATTTCCTGGAAGGAGCGTGAGCCAGGGGGCTGGCAGGGGCCCTCAGGGGCCAGACGGCCAGGGGCCAGGTGTTCAGGGGCCAGGCATTCAGGAGCCAGACGTTCAGGGGCCAGGCCCTCAGGGACAAGCCGTTCAGGAGCCAGACATCCAGAGATCAGGGGGCCAGGGGCCAGGCTCTCCAGCGTGGGGCGGTCGGGCACGGGATTCGGCGCGGGGTTCGGCGCGGTGGCGGGCTCCACACGGAGGCGGCGGTGCTTGTGCCGCACAGCCACCATCAGCTGCCTCTGGAAGCTCTGGCTCAACAGGATGTAGAGGAAGGGGTTGATGCAGCTGTTAGCGTAGCCCAAGCTGATGGCCACGTTGTAGGCATACACGAAGAGCGGCGTTGGCCGCTGCACGCCCAGGTGCACCAGCTGCAGCGTGTGGTACGGCGCCCAGCACAGGAAGAAGGCCAGGCAGATGGCCACCGCCAGGCGGGTCACCTTGCGGGTCCGCGCTCGGCGCCGGCGCTGGGGCAGCGGCGCCACCGTGGCCCACATGCTGTGGAGGATGCGGACGTACACGCCGCAGATGACGGCCAGCGGCAGCGCGAAGGCCAGGACGAACTGGTAGAGTGTGAACCAGGTGGTGTCGGTGGCGGGGCGGGGCAGCAGCAGGGCGCAGCCCACCGAGCCGTCCGGCAGCGGCATCAGGCCGGCGTACATCCACACGGGCGTGATAGACGCCAGCGAGAAGAGCCACACCAGGCCCACGGCAGCCCCGGCGGCGCGCGGCGTGCGCAGGTGGTTGAAGCGGATGGGGTGCACCGTGGCCAGGTAGCGGTCCAGGCTCATCACCGTCAGGATGTAGGTGCTCACCAGCTGGCTGTTGGAGTCCAGCGCCGTGATCACCGTGCACATGGTGCCGCCGAAGCACCACGAGCCGTTGCCCACCAGCTGGTGGATGAGGAAGGGCATGCCGAGCAGGAATAGGAGGTCCACCACGGACAGGCTGAACACGAAGATGTCAGGCACGGTCTGCTGTGCGCGGAAGCGGATCTTGTTCACGGTGGTACAGAGCACCACGGCGTTGCCGATGATCCCCAGGACGCAGATCAGACCAAACATGCTCGCCATCAGCACGTTGTTGTAGAAATGCCCGTTTGGTGCTGAAATCAGTTCGGAAAGAAATTAAATCAGAAACGTTTCAAAATAATGTAAATCAATCATTTAAATGAAATACATATCCAATAGTAGAGGTTCCTCTGATGATAGAATTTGTCCTATTCGGTAGAAATAGGTTTTAAACTGCATACCTTCAAGACTCTTAGATGAATTCAGCGCTGAGAAAGAAGAATTTGATATATTCCCAAAGTCCATCTTCAGTTCGGACTGGAGTGCAGAGAAACACTCCAAACGCGTCTGGTCATTCCGTCCACTCAATTACGCTCCAAATATTCCAGAACTAAACCGGGCCATCATCCCCCGAGCGCACAGACAACTAGTGTTCAAGGAGCAAAGAACAGATGAGACGCATTGCGTTCCCCTCCTCAGTGTGGTGCGTTCCCAGAGAGCCGCGCGTCCGGTGATCCAACAGGTGCGCATGGGCGCCGCGTCGCAAAGCTCCTCCATCAGCCTCTCCCACTCAGTGAATCATCATCAGGTATTCCACGCGGTTCGATGTCTACAACTGCTTTTTGAGACATCCGTGCGTCAACTTTAGTGTCGCTCTATGTCGTTTTCCTATATTGGAAAATCCATATTATTGCATTGAGTCTGCTTCTTCACATGGGACCTGCGCGGTTCACCACCACAATAGACATGCAGGATTCCCATTACGGTCCGAGTCAGTCAGAACAGAACAGCAAATAAAACTTTTCTTGTAGTTTAAACTGTTTATACGGACGGATTATGTATACGCCTCTCAGGTCAGAGCCTATAATAACACCATGATAAATAACATTGGTCACAAAAAGTTGAAATAAGGACTGGACTGAATAAATAAAGGATCTAAAAAAAACTCAATAATCCATCATCCTTTCTTATCTTATCACACCCGCAGATAGTGTTTCAAAGGGGTCACGATGCATCGCTAGATGTCGTCCTTTCCCAGCTGTCTTACGTTGCAGGCTGGACAGTCTGAGGTTTAAAACAGGTTTTCCCCACCTTTTTTGTTCCAAGGACCGGAATATTCATAAAAACATTTGGAAAACCAGTAGTCAATTTGAATGCCTTCATTTTAAGATGCATCACTTTTGAACAAAGGTTTTGTCTGTTTTTCACGATTTTTTTTGGTCAATCAATCAACGCAATAGCAATGAAGTGCTTGAGTCTCAGGCTCCCTTCAACAATGCAAAAATATAAAAACAACAATTTATAAGAGAAACAAAAGAAAAGTCACCTGAGACTTCAATAAAGACAAAATAGTGCAAAGGAGCAATTTACAGTGCATTTACAGCTTACATTACAGTGTTTTAGTTGCATATTGATATATTTTATGGCCATGTGTTAGAGCAGGGGTCGGCAACCCTAGGCATTCCCTCCCAGTGCAAATATGTTTAATTAGTTACAGAAAGCAGTGTTCTGAAATGGGATAAATTAATAGTTTTTAAACCTATGTTATGAGTAAAAGAGAAGAAAAATATTGTTGCAATGGGCCTGAATGCATCGCCTTCACATGGTATTGCAAAGCTGTACATGTCTTGAAGATATTGATGTGGGTGGTTCTAACATTCTCGTATATTCTCGTTTATTAAATTTCTCACAGTGCAAATATGTTTTTGAAAGAGTTTCTGAAAATTGTGTTTTAAGATGGGACATATGTAATTATAATTAGTAAGCCCATGTTGAAATTAAAACAACCAAAAAAACATTAAAATGTTGATGCATGATTGTGGACTATATGGAAATAGTACAATTCCAGGTCTACTGGAAATGTTTTTGGTCGCTGTGTCATAATTCAGCTTAATTTTTTATATATTGTTGCTTAAAGGCACCCAGTGCAACTTTATGTAAACATTCAATGAAAAATAAACATTCAATTTCTAGTCTTTTTTACACGTAGTAAGTTTCAATAACTCCATACCATTACATATCGACATTCAAGGAGCAAAGATGAGACGTCGTTGTGTGGTGAGAACTGATAGAAAATCGTAAACAACAACAATCGCCGGTGGGGAGAAGCCATTTTTCCATTGACTGGAAGCCTGCTTTATTTATTGTAGGTTACAAAAAATAAAGAAAATGGCGACATTGTTGTTGTTATCGATTTTGTATCAGTTCTCACCACACAACGACGTCTCATCTTTGCTGCTTAAATGTCTATGGTATGTAATGGTATGGAGTTATTGAAACTTACTACGTGTAAAAAAGACTAGAAATTGAATGTTTATTTTTAAGCCTCGAAAGTTGCACTGGGTGCCTTTAAGGCACACTCATTAACGAGAAAAGGTCAAACTGGCACTGCATGTTGAAAAGGTTGCTGACCCCTGCGTTAGAGGAAATAAAATGACTCGGGTAACCTAAGACCTAAAAAAAAACCTGAACAAAACCCGTTGGGTATCGCTGGGTTGGAGGACAGATGTGCGTGTGGGTTGGAGTTCTCAACAGTTGAACCCGGTCACCGGAGCAGCAGGAGCAGGAAGAGGAGGAAGAGGAGGAGAAGGAGGAGGATGGGACCGCTGGACCAAATGCCCAAAGAACCCTCACACCAGGATCAGCACTAAACATGGAGGCTACACACAGGAGACACATGCACACACATTTCAAATAGGAAGAATCAGAAAGTAAATATTGGTGGAGGCGACCTTAATGGGGTTTATGTGAAGACGACAGCCCCCCCCCCCCCCCCCCCCCCCCCCCCCCCACCCCTATATTTTCTGCCTTAAAACATTATCATATTGGATAATAAAAGTATCTATTTGAGCATAATACATGGAGCAATTGTCAATAATATGTGAATAATAATTTTGTGTTTGGTGCGGCAGCAGCCGTTCTAGATGTTTTTATTCAGCCACCAAACCTCCTCCCAGCAGAAGCCGTTGCAGAGTATTTTATTGTGAAAGGAAGCGGAAGTGGCAACCAAATATTTCCCCAGCAGTAGCCATTGTATTTGCTTTTACTGTGAAACGAAAAGGAAGTCAGCCACAAAACCTGCACACAGCAGCCGCCAATGTAGAGGCTTTTATTGTGAACGGAAGCGGAAGTCAGCCACCAAACCTCCTAGCAGCAGCAGCCGTTCTTGAGGCTTTTATTGTGAAAGAAAGCGGATGTGCGCGCGGCCGGACCTCCTCCCAGCAGCAGCCACACTCAGAGGCTCCAAGTTCGGGCGAAAGCGATTTTTTAAGGCGTACGCACGGTTTCGTTAATCTTTTCGAGACACAACCGAAGCCCGGATAGCATCCCGCGGGCGTCGATCCAACAACGAGGCGGGATTCGAACACAGCATCTGTCCTGGCGCCGTTCCGCGGACCCGTAAGGTGAAGGTTTGTTTCTTCTGACGACGGAAGCTAAGCTAAGTGGAGGCTAGCCGTCGGGGGCTAGCAGCTAGCCCCTGACGTCTAGCCTCCACTTAGCTTAGCTTCCCTCTGGGGTTCAATATTCGGGGTTTGTGCAGAAGACGGGGTCTGGATCCACTGGTTTTACTGGTGAAATGGTGTTTCTAGGATGTGATGGTGGGGGACAGGGCTGAGATGGTTCGGGCTAGCCCTCATCCCACTGGTGTTACTGGGATGGGATGGTGGGGGGCAGCGCTGAGATGGTCCGGGCTAGCTCCTCACTGGTTTTACTGGTGAACTGGTGTAAATGGGGCGAGTGTGTGTGGGGTCGGGGGGGGTGACAGAGCTGGAATGGACCAGGTCCCCATCTCACTGTACTTGGCGCAGTCCTGCTCCTAGCCAGATGAGAAGGCTTCCTGTGGACACTAGACTGATGTTATTTTAGTGTGTGTTTGTGTGTGTGTTGTTCTCATACAGATGTGTTATGGCTTAATATTCGACCCATAACAATGACAGGCTTCGTCATCCTGCCTGTCAATAACTTTTAAGATAATTGAACCTTCGAACTGTACTGTACTTCATTGAGAGGAGAGGGGGTCGCTCTATTAATATTGAATGGTATCATTTATTTCAATCACCTAATCCACTACAAAAGTAGCCCTCTTGTTTACACAATCAGCCCAATGCCATTAAAGCAGAGCTGCAGAACGCCATTAGCTAAAGCGATGTGCTGGCCTCATCTACTTAAAGGGGGCCACTAAACCAATTAACGTGTTGGGTACCAGTGCTGACCAGCTGCCCGTCGACTGGCCGTTAGGGACCTGTCCATCAGGGATGGAGGTCACCTCACGGGCCAAGACAATACAGGCCAAGAGGCTTCAATTGTTTTCTTTTATTAGATTATGGGGTGATAGTAGCTCAGGAGGTAGAGCGGGTTGACTGGTAAACGTCCGGATGGTTGCTAGTTTAATCCCCGGCTCTTTAATCCCCGGAGTGTTGAGGTGTCCCTGAGTGAGACGCCTCACCCTGACTGCTCCCGACGGACTGGCTGTCGTCCTGCGAGGCTGAAACCGCCGTCAGTGTGTGTAAATCGCTTTGGATAAAAGCGTCAGCAAAATCCCCTCAATGTAAATGTAGATTGTTTGACTCATGAGCAGCAGCCGGCTGGATGTTTGTCTGAAGTGTAGTTTTGTTTTGCAGGTGCGTCCCCTTGACTTGTATGTGAGGCCTCAGCCCTGAGACAAGGGGTCCTAGTCGAGGAGGAAGGAGCGACTCGGAGTGGAATAGCCGACCACAGCTCTGTGGATGTATATTTTTTCGTATTTTTGAGCCCAGACGCCTGCATCTACGACCTCAACCATACGGGTTCCTACCTGCACCGGACGACCATGGAGGCCATCGCCAAATATGATTTCAAAGCAACCGCGGATGACGAGCTCAGCTTTAAACGAGGGGAGGTGCTCAAGGTAAACGCCATGTTTGTGTTTAAATGAAGTGTCACAACTCTGTCCCGGACCCTGGATACAGAAGCCAGGGACATGACTCTGAACGACATGGATGGCATTGATAGTATCACCACCCAGCACGATTTCAGCCTATCAGAGTAGTGGGTTGTTTTGTTATTTTGATTGGGAAACTGTCCCATCCTTCTATTAACACTTCTGTCCGAAGGTAATGGAAACTAACTACTGTGTGAAACTGATCAGGCTGTATTCAGGGAATATTGGGCAGCCATCCCAAACTAACTGCATGATGGGTAGAACCAGGAAATAAATCCACATGCGACACTATTCTAGGACTATTTCAGTCATTTCAGTTTCATGAACCTTTGATTCCAAACGCTGACGTTTTTCTCTTTGGGGGAAAAGATAATCTGCTTGATTTCAGATTCTATCTCTTCATCTTATCCTCCGTGAGGAGATTGCACAATATTAGAGCGTACAGTGACTTTTACTGAGTTAAGGATTTAAATGCAATCTTAATAATCCCCCCCCCCCGCTTAGTGTGTGTGTGTGTGTGTGTGTGTGTGTGTGTGTGTGTGTGTGTGTGTGTGTGTGTGTGTGTGTGTGTGTGTGTGTGTGTGTGTGTGTGTGTGTGTGTGTGTGTGTGTGTGTGTGTGTGTGTGTGTGTAGTTAAATATTTATTTCCTCTGTGTTTCAAGGAAACGTGTGTGCTAGCGAGAGACTTTGTGCTCGTATAAATCAGCCTTTGATGCCGCCTCACTTTAGAGATTAGATTTTTTTTTTTCTGAGCTTTTTTTAGGTCACTTCTCCTTATGTTGAAGAGTCTGGTTTGGGGCGGACGTAATACCCAGAGAGGACTCTGATAGCTGCGGGCTGCAACTATCTGAAAAGCTCTTTTGTCAAGGCGGGTTATGGAAGCAGCTCTGAGTGTGTCTCCCTGCTCTGACCTGTAGTCCTGATGTGGAAGTATATATAGAAGTGGGATGCCACGCCTTGTGTTATTAACATGACCGACACTCGTTCACCAGGCATTAACTATTAATGGATAGTAATGAATGTGCTAAAAGAGGAGCAGCATTTTTCATTGGTGGCCTTAATAAATACTTTCAAATTGCAAGTTGCTGATAATCTTTGTTTCCGAAGGTCTATTTCAATAGCACTTGAAAGAACGTGGTTATGAATTAGCATATCACAGGCCAACAGGCTTTTGGATAGTTTAAAGCAGTGGTCCTCAAAGTGGGAGGCGAAGAGGTACTGCAGGTGGTGCAGGGAGGATAGTGAGGGGGGAAAACCAAGCACATATGGACCAATAAATGTGTTAAACACGAGCTGTCAATATGACTGCCTGATTCAATTTGAGAACTACTGGTTTAAAGTTCTTCCAGTTACAACCAGTCTCTACAGCTCTGTGGGTCTGGACGTTTCTCTAGGTTGAACAAAGTCCAAGCCAGTGTGGGGAATCCCCCTCTAGAACATTATCTCAGTTCAAAGGAAAGAAGCAGAAGCTCCCACTTGCTTTAAGTGTGTACGTCTACGGCTTGAAGATGCCTTCAGAGAACAAGGTTGTCATCATTTTCAGCCTTGCTGATCTAAGGTAACGGCCATCGTAATTGCTCAGTAACGCGAACAACCTAACTGTGTACTACACTACAAACAAAACTTTAAGAGTCATTTGAAGTCACTAATGAAGGATATTTTGGTTATTTTAGTATTTTTGGCCAGCCTTTTTAATTGTACATTTGCAACAGTAGCAAAAATGACGACCAAGCACAAGGATTTACTGTAAATTAAGTTTCTTTCAGCAATTAAATAATTATCGGTCAAATATGATGTTGATTAATTGTAAATTGTTAAAATCCCTACTAGCAAGGAAGGATTATGGGATTTATGTCAAACATTGTTAAATAATTACTTGAAACTTCTCAATTAAATTCTGTTTAACAAGGGGGTCTGGATGTTTCATCTGGATGTTTCATCGGAATAACTTTATATCAGTCTCTCCTGTAAAAAAAAAAAGAAGTATTTTCCAAACAGTTCAAATGCTCCCGAAATGTATTACACAGTTTCAGAATAAAGCCCTTGTTAAGAAGGTTAATTTCCTTCACTGATGTAGTTTCACTAGAAGAAACCAACACAAGGTGCACAAGAGTTCTGCCCAGGCTGGTAGCAGCAGTGACTGTGAGCGTGCCCTTAATGGATCCAGGAAGCTCGGGTGAACACTCCATTGAGCTTAGAACAAGAGGCAGGACAGGAACACTCTTTATCACTCTCCACTGTTGAGATTATCTCCATCCCTCTGTTTGGCGGCCCTTCTCCTCTGGGTATCCATCGCTGGCAGTTTGTGAAAGGCTTGTCTCGTGTGAGTGGATCAGACTGCGTGGTACACCAGCATGCCCCAGCCGGAGTCCCAGTCAGCTGCTGCATCCATGTTAATGAGAGACCCAGGACACGAGAACAAGCAGTGGTGGTGGTGGTTGTGGTGGGAGCTTCAGTCCTCAAAGAACTCAAACCCACAAACCCTGACATGAATCCCCTGGACAGGCTGACGAGGTTCAGACAGCACACTCCCTCTGTTGAGGCCCAGGAGCCTGGGTAGGGATGGGGCCCCATCAAGGTCAGAGCACCATGGAGGTCAGAGCACCATGTGGGTGTTAAAATGTGTTCACACGTGTATGTGTGTTTACCAAGAAGTTACGCACACACAGGAACTCCCCCCATTGGAACACATGTCCTTGTTTTACCGTGTGTAGTAGGAGCTCTTAACAAAGGTCCACAACACAGGATACAGGTGGCCATCTTGGCTCTTCCCTGCTGCTGGCTCCCTCTCTCCCTCTCCTTTGTACGATGTCCATTCAAGTCAACTTCTCTCTTAGAGAGCATAGACGAGTGAAATAACACTGATCATTGTTTTGGGGGTCTTCTGTTTCAATCCTTCGGGTGTACAGTTGTCTTCTGCTGGTGTAGTGAAGGTACTGGTGAAATGTGGGTCTGATGGAACTCTCAACCGCCTGCCAGCAGTATTACTGATGAGAGCCTCACTGCGGATTACAGCTTTTAGTCTAAACGCTGAGAGACCAGGAAAGCTGCTGACGTGACAGTTGAGCCAGAGTGTTTGACAGTTGAACCGGCTGCGGACTTGGACCTGGCATCCAGTCAGCATGCATTGGTTTGCTGCTCTGCAATCTGTCTTACACAGACGCCACAGGCTCCCCGCACACTTTATCAACTGCATTTTAAGGGTAGTTTAACTTTCTTCTTCTGAGTTGAATGTTTCCTAGGAAGGCTGGTTGTGTTTATCTGATGCACGAGTTACAGCAACAAACCTCACATCCTGAGAAATGGTTGGATTCTCCAGTGATGGACACAGATATATGTGACACTTGCAGCGACCAAAGTTATTCATACTTCCACTCCATTCTGTAATCCTTGCTGGATGTTCCACAGTTGTCAGTGTATGTAATGACTGTCAATGCGTTTGTGAAATGGGTAACTGCTTCCATATCCATAACACAATATTTATGAAAAATACTTACTCAACGCACTTGTATCACACCAATGTTTGTATTGAGAAACAGTAACGTTTTCACTGAAGCGTTCTGAGTTGAAGTGTTTGTATGACCCAGATTGAAGATGTTCTTTAGTCTGCCTCAGACCAAGGTGTAATCAGAATCCACCTATCATAACCGTTGTCTATTTGAGCATTGAAGGCTCAACCATAAACTGCAGTGAATCAAAGCGCATGCGGTGAAGTATAGGCTGTCGGCAAAGCCCAGCTCTCGCCCAGAACACTGTTGTCAGCTGGGAGCGTATTCATCCAAAGGCTGAGCTTTGTCACTCAGCACGCTGGGATGAGGCCCATAAGTATGAGGCCTCCAGGGGCTGTAGCTCCTCCTTCTGTCTGGGCTCATCTCCTGCCGCTCGGGCGAACCTGGGCCAGGAGGATCCCTCTGAAAGCTAAGCCTTTATGTAAAATGCAGAGCTAGTGAACCACAAGATATTCAACTATTACAGGGCTCCAGACTAACTTTTTTCACTAGGAGCACTGTGGCCCCTAACCGTCAGAACACGGGTCGGATGCGGTTTTAAGTATTGCGGGTGTGGGTTTGCAAAATAAGACCCGTGCAGGACCCAGGCACTGGCACACTAGCCGCAGGTCGGAAGTAGTGATGGGTCGTTCGCGACCGAATCAGTTCGAATGAACGAATCTTTAAGAAGAACGAACCGAACTGATTCTTCTCTCTCGTTCGTCTCGTTCGTACTCAGACTCGACTCCTCCCAGACCCACTAGTCACTGACTCGCTGTTCGATCACTGACTGTGTGTGGTGAAGAGGCTTAGTGAGCGAGCGTACGATAATACGATTCAATATCAGTGAAATGGTAAATGCATGCTGTCTTTGTACTTTCTGTGTCATGCCAGATTAATCAAATATTTGATTGACTTGTCAATCTGTCTCGTTCTTTCACGGTTTGTTCTCCACCCGGGACCCCCACCATCATTGCTAAATCAAGTCTATTATCTTGCTGATATGTTAAACATCCAATAATCCACTACACCCCCATCCCGCTGCGTTTTGTTAAAGTTGTAATGTTGTGTTGATTGATGACCGATTTCCAAGATCATTTGAGAACGAGGGAGGGGTTGAGTCTGACTGAACGAACAAATTATTCTGAACGACTCTTCATGGCGAATTGACCGACGCGAACTGAATCAATGAAAATAATCATTGAATCCATCACTAGTAAGGAAGAACGAGTCAATAGTTCAGAGACGTTTACTCACGCTCTATATTTAATCTCTAGGACCCTCCCCCTCAATACATTAGCCGCTAACAGTGGCCATCCATATCCTTCTCGCATTCATTGGCCTGCTACAAATTCCGGATTTGTTGACGCGCCCCTTCCCCGTTTAACGTGTACAAAATAAAAAAGGGCAAATTTACATGTGCGACCAGATGTAAAATTCAGCGCAGAATCTCACATTTTGGTCCCAAAATGTGACCATTTGGTTGCAGTCTGGAGCGCTGTATTATCAGTCACGGTATGGCTGTACAAGGTGAAACTACGCAGACACTATTCCTGGAACTGGACTGTAAGGCTATTTGGTAAAATGTCTTTCAGAGATTCAGAGCGGCTAGATTCCGATTTATTTAGATGGCGCTGGAATGGCTTGCATCCGTTTGTATCTATTGTAGGGCTGCAACTAACGATTATTTTAATAATGGATTAATCGGTCGATTATTTTTTCGATTAATCAATGAGTCGGATAAAAAAGAAACATTTGTTATTACCGCATTTTTTTATTTAAAAACTGAACATTACTTCAAATTCACAGTGCAGGCTGAAGTGTAAAAACACAAGGTTATTGCTCCAATGTCCCGGAACTATTAAAAGTAATATTAAATGATAAAAAAAAAAAAATGGGATAGCACAAAAAAAACATACAATGTAGGATATACATTTATAAATATACAGTATATAAGGGATGTCCATGGTTAACCGATAAGATCTTAAACCGATAAATACTAACGGTTAAAAAGAGATGAAATCATCTTAATTTCTCTCAGATGACAGATCCTTTTTCCAGAAAACTGTCCATTTTGGAAAACTTTTTTTCTATAAGGGCTAGAACTCCAAATCTCGGATATGTATGACCCTGGGAAATGTGCGTACACATTTTGGCATCTGTAGCTGTCTTGAAAAGGCGGGAAAAGGGGCGTGACCTCCAACAGTAAGGTAAATGTGCATAAGAAAAGGGGAGTGACCTCCAACAGTAAGGTAAATGTGCATAAGACAGGTTCGTTTCTGGTCCCCATTTTTGGTGGGATGGAGGTTTAAATTTGTGCGTTAAAGGTGACACATTATGGTGTTTCCCCAACAAGTAAACATAGTATTTGAGTTCCAGAAAACATGTTTTTTAAGCTGTTTGCTGGAAATAGCGTTTAGGAAAAAAAAGATTGTCTATCGCTATACCCCTCTGTTTCAGTCCCTTCAGAATGCACTGTTTCGGCTGTCTCTAGCATTGATGCAAATAAGCTGCTGCCCATTGACCAATGAGCTCTCAGACTGAACCACAGCATGGAGGAGAAGGGATTGTTGCCGTTTGACTCCTGGAGCTCTATATCTATATAATATAACATAATAATAATATTATATACAGGTATTTATATAATCTATCTAATATCACGGCCAAAAGCTATGTGCGCCTCGGATGATATTATAATAATAAAGACTGTCTGACGTCTCTGGTACTTCCACAAGTTTTTTTTTTGTTTTGCATTTGAACACATCAATCATATTACTGAGCCTACCTGAACACATCAGGTAGGCTGATGTGGCACTGTTTGAGACTTTTTTTTTAAGCTAACTAGCTCTATATCCTGTCGGTTTTAACATGCTTCTTTCATGAACCATGAACCCATGGATATATATATTAACTAGATGCCCTACGGTGGCGTCTAGAACGTCACCATAGGCGGCCATCTTACCACAGTAAGCTGCTGACCCATAACATTGTGTTGGTAGTGGTACATGTACTTTTTAATTAACCATAACTTGCTCAATTTTCAACCGAATTACAAACGGTTTGGTTTATTACAAACGTTATTAACGTGGTTATGATATTTTAGAACATTATTCTATTTTTCATTATTCTATCAAAAGTATGCAGTGTCATAACTACATCTCTGACGATTATAACAAACCAAACCGTTTGAAAATCTGTTGAAAATTTTGCAAGTTATGGTTATTTAAAAAGTACATGTACCACTACAATGTTATGGCTGAGCAGCTTACTGTGGTAAGATGGCCGCCAGTGGTGACGTTCGACTCCTTTGGCCAGCAGCGCGGACGAGGCATCTAGTTAATTTATATATCTATGCATGAACCAACCTGTCGGCGGCTGGCTGTAAACTAAACAGTGCCGCATTAATCGCGCGACTGAACGAATCGATGACCAAATTCGTTGCCGACGCTTTAAGTAATGGATTTTTATCGATTTTATGGATTTGTTGTTGCAGCCCTAATCTATTGTTTGTAATTTAGCTTCAGAGCTCATTCATTTGTCGGAGCCAAACGTTTGAAGGCCACGGTTGAAGAAGACTCCAGTGCCAAGTCCTGTAGTCTTAGCTTTAGCTTCATGTTGGTCGTCAACCCTTTCCTCCTGACACACAGTGGTCTTGGATCGGGCCTGCTGCAGATTAGATTAGTTTTATCAAACCTTTTCATCTGATGTTTTGACGAAAGCATGACTCAGAGTACCACACAGGGGATTGTCTGCTAATTTATTTCCCACTCTGAACTTTGAGTGAAAGGGTTGATGAGGAGAGGTGGACAGAGGGCTCCTGTTTATACACGTCTATCCAAAGGCCTTTCAGAAAGCTTTCAGCCCAAGCTCTGAGCTGAGGCTGGTCGGGTCGGAGGTGGACCAGAGGCCATTAGGCTGATGACAGTCCCAGACCAGGCCCAGAGAAGATGCTTCACACTACAGATCACAAGGAATGGTGTGCAATGAGTATTCAAGGCTGGTTCACACTGTTGGAGTTGATGGGTGAAAAAGTTTAATCTGGGGTCATTTTACATTCAATTGAATGTGTAACCCTGCGTTCACACCAAAAGATGCATTTGCTGCCCGAACGCGTTGCTGCCGAAGTTTTGCGGCGCCGCAAATCAAGTTTTGCGGCGCGGCAAAAGTTGAAATATTTCAACTCGAGCAGCATTTGACGCGCCGCAAAATACGTGAACGCGCCCTCCGCCCGTGCCCGGCAGCGGGCACGGGCATGCCGCGCCGCAAATCAGATTTTGCCGTGCCGCAAATCAAGTTTTGCTGCCCGTTTTCTCGGCAGCAAATGCATCGGCAGCAAAGCAGCAACGCGTCTCTACATTCACTTTGAATGGGATCACGACGCGCGTCAACTTTTTGCATCTTTTGGTGTGAACGCAGGGTAATGGAAGGAATTCTGAGCCACTATATAAGATGTTTATGATATTAGCCGACTGATACTTTATTTAAATACTTTATTTAATTGAGTTTTTAAATCTGTTCTTTGTCCTTACTGATATCTTTCTCTGTGACCTGTGAACACGTTCCCTCTCCATCAGTAAAGTGATCTGACACCTTAAACATACACCCTGTGCCTCAGTGTCTCCACGGTACGTCGGGCCAGATGTGGGCGGATGATGAGGGCGTCGATGATAGATGGTGATCTGAGGTGGTGTGGAGTTAACCACGAGTACAGTTTCACATTGTGTCATATAATTTCCATAATGCCACAGATGGGCCAAATGGGGAAGGTGTGAGCCTGTCTTGGGGTTTTTAGTTTAGGAAATGCAAAATGCTGATCTCATTTGAATACCCAGTTTGTAAAAGCCTGTGTTTGCAATATTAAAAATATGCGCCTCTGTGAATCATCTGCAGAGTAGACGGCTCCCCTTAACACCAACTCTGTAGACGGGGAGGAGAACATTTGAATTGGCAAATTGCAGCTGATTATTTTTTAGTGGGCGGTTTGTAAACCTGTCCTCTAGTTCCTCCACAGCGAAGCCTTTCTCTGAAACATTGAAGGGCTTTGGGGTGCTGCCGGTGTTGGTGGGAATCTGCTGTTGTCACAGTGAACACGAGTGCTCTGGTGAACACCGGTGTAACGGGGGAACACGTTAAACCTTCTGTACGGGCCACACCAGGGAGCCCTCCTCTCTGGGCCCCAGTCCTTGTCACTCCGGTCTCTCATGTTGTGCAGCAGCCACCCCACTCCCTTCAATAATGGCGCGTTTCCACTGCAGGCTGTGGTATGGTTCGGTTCGCAAAGGTTGGGTACGGATTGCGTTTCCATCGTCAAAAGTGGGCGTGAGCCGTACTCGGTTTGCCCTCGTCTTCAGTACTCCTCCGTTGGGGTACTGAGACGGGGTACTAAAATCCGTTGATTTGTCGACAGAATCGTCACTTCCGGGCAACGTGGGGATAAAAAAACAAACGGTAGCCTCAAGGTATTATTCTTTACAATGAACATGTCGTGTAAAACGCTTGCTTTGGCGAACAAGGAGGTGGAGACGTTCCTCTGCATTCTTGGGGAGGAAGACGTGCGTTCAACTTTTCCATTGTTTTTATTGAGCAGGCTACACTGTGTCGCGCTGCTATGATGTCACGATGTTTACGTAGCTGCCGCGGCGATCGACATCCGGCCTACCATAAAGGGTACCGTCGGCGGTGGAAACACGACCTCGGAACTGAGCTGGGCTATACCGCCCCCTCCCTACCGGACTGAGGCGAACCGAACCGTACCGCACCCTGCAGTTGAAACGCGGCATAAGTGAACATGACCTCCCGCTGACACGCGGAGCCTCTCCCCAACAGGTCTCTGATCCCCTCCTGTCTGTAGCTCCAGCCTGCCTCCTCTACTCCCTCCTCTACTCACTCCACTCCTCTACCTCCAGCGACCCCCGTGGATCCGATGTCCCTGTCCGTCCGTGTCCGTCTGTGTCCACCAGGCCTGGTGTTTGTGTCTCTTGTCTATCAACGGATAGTTTGGCTTGAATTAAGGGGAATGTTTTATATTGATGACGTGTTAGGATTCATTTTGTTGTGTTTTGTAGGGCTCTCCAATAAGGGAAACGATAATGCGATAATGATGGATCATTTTATACAATATGAAATTAGCAGAATATGGTTGTGTTCTAAACACTCTTTGACGGTCGGAGCTGACCCCTCTTAGTCAGTGGTGGAGCTCTCAGCCGACATCGCTTTGAGTTATTGGAGTAATCACAATGTTTGTGATTATAACCATGTGCTTTGTTATCTCCCAGAGGGCTCGTTGTTGATGGTAAAGTAGGTTAGTTAGTTTAGTCCGCAAACCATAAGGCCCGGCCTGTGTTGAGCTCCCTAGTGGTCAAGAAGTTTTCTTAAAATGTCAGCTGGGAAGATCCCGACATCCAAACTGAAAGTGAACTGATTAATTCAAGAACTACGCATCTCAAAGCAGCTTCTGTGGTCTGAATAGATCCATCTCCCTCTGTCTCTGTCTGTGAGCAGCGGTGTTGACGCAGAATCCTCAGGCTGTGTTCCAATCAGTTCCACCCCCTCCTACACTCACCCTCCCCATTTAGTGAAACAGCTCTGCATTCAGAAGGGAGAATCATCAGACAGCCTTTAACGCAGTTGCTATCTCTAACCAGTGTGTTATGCTTGATTTCCACCGGGGACGTACACGCCGCGGAACGGCTGCAAACTCTGCCCTGAGTCAATTTCCACCAGGCGCGTAACGGCAGCGTAGCGCTGCCTTGCGAGCCAGCTGTATTCATGCGAGATCACGCGATAATCCTAAACCTAATGTACTCACCTTCCACTCCCAAAACTACTGCAATTATATGCCAGGCTTTGTCCTTTCTGACATTGTCCTTATAAAAAGGATGATTTATTTCATAAATTATTTTTTGTTGCTCCACTTCGACAATCAGTCTCTCATCGTTCATGTTGCCGACCCTCTGAGACCCTTTACTTTGATTGATTGACTGCTGACCTGGTTCCACCGGTCATGACGTAATGTTGACGTAATGTTGATGTGAAGTTGTGTTAGGCTACATGAGCTGAGTATTGTGTTTTATTTTGAAAAGTGACCGGATGCTCTATGGCTTTTACTTTTTCACTTCCTGTCCCGCTCGATCGGCTCTGTTGAAATTGACGCGGTTCAGCAACGGCTCGCGTCTCCTTGGAACATTTTCTTGTTGACCATTTTGTGTATTTTTTTAAGGCGAAATTTGAAGTGCTCAGTTGCAAAGTTTTCTTTGGGAGAGACATGCTGAATAAATACATATTGGAATATTTGTGGTTTCAATATTAGTGGTGCAACGGTTCACGGGTTTTCCGTGATCCGTACGGATCAACCATCACGGTTCGGGACGCAAGTGATCCGCGGATCAGCTGATAAAAAAAAAAAGTTGTGCGTTGACGTGATCAGCGCATGTTTAGAGGACAATTCCGGTATCAACAACATCAAGTATCGTAGCGAAATACAGTTTCTGTTGTGTTTTATTTGGCGTTCCGTAAATCCCATTGAAACGTAAACCGGAACCGGACGTGTTTAGGTTTGGTTGTAGTCTTTTCGCTCGGTTCGCCGTATCAACAGTAGGGCTAAAACCGAGCGAAAAGACTACAACCAACCCCCCTTGCAATGAGCAATGAGTCTCCGAACCGAAATCAATGGATTTACAAAATGCCAAATAAAACACCACAGAAACTGTATTTCGCTACCAAACTAAAAAAAGAAGATAAGGATGTCTGCATTGCCTTGGGAGAGTGTAGACTCTAAACTCTCCCCAGGCAATGCAGACATCTTGAATTGTAAATCCAGGTTTAGGGATTATTTACTATCCTATCCATGTTAAAATGCTTAGAGGAAGCAGGATTATTACCAAATTTTTCACTTTATTTTGTTTTTACACAGTTGAAGATTTAAAGTCACATTTGTCTTGTTATCTTTATTGTTGTTGTTGATCCGAAAACGATCCGACCCGTCACTCAAAAACCGTGACCCGATCCGAACCGTGAGCTTTGTGATCCGTTGCACCCCTATTCAATATTGATCAAAATAATCGGGATTATGGGTTCGCCCATAATCGAGCAGCCCTACTTTCAACGCAAATTAAACTATATCGATATTGACGTTAGCGTCTCGTTCCATACCTCGTTTGAAAAAATATCAATATATTTCAAATATCGTTATATCGCCCAGCCCTATGAGAATGAATCACAAAGTGTTTGTGTGTGAAGATCCTGTTATTCAGCAGTCCTGATTTCTGTATCAGTGCATTATGACAGAGTTGTGTGTAGTGTCATGTTCTGAGGGGATTACCAACAGAGCTGTTCAGTCTAACCACCTTCTGTGTAGAACCCCAGGCTGGCTGAGGCTAAAGGCTGGCACCGAGCACCCGGCCCTGTGTGTTTGTGCACATGTGCCTCAGCAGGCGCGAGTGCTACCCGTCTGTCACTTCCTGTTTGCTGTGTGGACCTCCCCTGGCAGCTTCCTGTCTCTCCCTAGTAGGGGGTTCCAGCGACCCAGAGCGCTTAGAGGTTTCCCGTTTGGCAGGCCTCTCTCCTGTGGACGCGGTCCTGTTGAGAACCGCTCAGCGGGTTGTAGCGGGACTGTGGTGGAGGGGTTGAGCAAGAACACGGTGGAGCTTAGCAATGACTTCTTGTTCTGCTTCCTACCTATGTGGTCTCTCTCTTCCTCTTTTGTCTCTCTGCCTCGCATTCCCTCCCTCTCTCTGCCTGTTTCTCTTCCTCTCTCTCTCTGTCTCTGTCTCTCTCTGTGTGTAACCTGAACCCAGCCGCTCAGCCCCTCCTCCAGATCAGGGACCTCTCATGCTCTTCCGCCCTCGTTTTGTCTTCTAAAGCTTCCTGTTCTTTGATTAACTGCTCCCTCCCGTCTGTTAGCGCCCGCTTATCGCTACACTGCTATCGATCCTGCCCACCCACTGACTCACCAATGAGAGAGACAGGGGGAGAGGGAGAGAGAGGGAGACTTGAGCCAATCCTCTACAATTTAAGCAAGAAAAATCCTTCAGAATTGTCTCCAAAAATATGAAACTCAACAACACTAACAATTCCCAATAACATGTGTCTAATGGCTACAGATGAGCTTTCTGTTGGCGGTCTACTCTGTTCACTGTCGTATTGTAAGGATGTCAGGCCGTAGTGTTTCCCTTTGATGTTTGTTTGTGCGTGTTATAGATAAGGACGTTGTGACGCTGACTAGAATGAACTTCTGATGCAACATCTTCTCAGAAAACCTATTTTAAATCCATCTGCTCACTCGGCCAGCGGACGCGAATGCGGATGTGAAACTGTCGGAAGACAACGTCCCGTGACAGATCGTGTCTACTTCCTCTGGTTAGAGGTCTGTTTCTGGCTCTTTGAGGCAGTCCACTTCTGCCTGGATTTGCGTTAAAAAAGTGCAACGGGCCCAGCAGACGGAACAGAATGAGAGTTAGGAAATATAAGGCCTTCATGAAACAAAGGAAACATTATTGTTTGTTATGGTTATTGTTTAGGGTAGGGCACTTCTGTCATTGTGCTATTGTGTGTTATTGTTTACCAAAGGCAGCTCTGTCGAGAGCAGGGCTGCTGCCCAGCGGCCTTTGAGCAAGGCTTTTCTGCAGGCTCAATGCCAGACACGGGATTCGGACCGGCCCGCGTCTTCAGTCCCATTCAGACGGCCGTAACTCAGATTTTGAATATCTGTAGGTTGGCTGTGTGATTGGTGGGAAGGGTTTAACTCGCTAATAACTCCCAATCCCTCCCTCCCAATGTGATGTTATTGATGACATAATTGAGAGGAGGATCAGCACTGAGGGGATATATCCAGGAAGGCCCCTTAGTTAATGCTGCTGTGTTAAAACCGTACTGTCAAAATATGCAACGTACTGTCAACACATTTGTCCTATATAACCAATCAATCAATATCCTTTATTTAACCAGGTAAAAATGTATTGAGATTAAAATCTCTTTAATCATCTTGTCATAGAGGGCGATAAACTAAATAAAATTCTTAGTCTATTCATTTTTACTTTGACGTTGTTGACCTGCTAGTCTGACCTCAGAGTGCCCTTAGGGTTTCACACCCAAAAAGGGTTTAGTGTGTGTAGGAAATTACAATAATGTTCATTTTAATAACCGAATCAAACAGGATATAGAGTCTGCTTTCGGCAAGATCCCAGAGTTGGTAAGTGCAGATGAGGGCAAGGTTAATGCGTGCACTCAGATAAACTCCCTCCTTCATAAGTTGTGTGCTTTGAGAAGTATTTCCTTCACCTGTGGTGTTGCTTCACGATGTGGTGACCCGCTGGGATCCCGACCCATCCTAGCAGACAACTTGGTGGGCGAGTAATGAGGAGCCATCTGACAGATAGCTGGTCTCCTACCGAGCATGAGGTCAACTAGAAACTGACATTCTCACATTTCAGACATTACCACACTGAAATGATTGAATGTTAGATCGTCATTTAGATTATATTTTAGCTTTAGATCTTTCCTACAGCACATCCTCATAATAGGCCAACATCAATTGCATCAGGCTTGCATAGGCTTTTAATCATTAATTTATTGTTCTCTTATATGCTGGATAAACCAGTGTTTGATTTCATGGAGGTATAATATAAATTATGATGAATTAGTTTATTAGACAGAAGTTTGTATGTTAATATATAATCATAGCCTGTATTTCAGTCAAATTGAACGCAGACGCCTACATTAAAAAAAGGTTTGTAGAAGGGGTCATTCATCGCCAATAGACTGAATCCTGGGCCTCGTCTGCTCATACAGAGCAACAAACAAGACGATCGCAGTTTTAGATGTATAATTATTAAGATATAAACTTTTCGGCACGATTTTACATCACAATATTTCATGGCAAGACATTTGGTCACCTCTGGTTCACTGGTATAGGGAATGAGGAACAATGTGAGCCAATTCATTCTGAACCAAGTTAGCCATTTCACTCTGCACAAACGTGAGCCGGTGTGTAGCAACAGGAGCTATAAGCACACAGTCCTGATGTAGCAACAGGAGCTATAAGCACACAGCCCTGATGTAGCAACAGGAGCTATAAGCACACAGTCCTGATGTAGCAACAGGAGCTAACAGCACACAGTCCTGATGTAGCAACAGGAGCTAACAGCACACAGTCCTGATGTAGCAACAGGAGCTAACAGCACACAGTCCTGATGTAGCAACAGGAGCTAACGGCACACAGCCCTGATGTAGCAACAGGAGCTAACGGCACACAGCCCTGATGTAGCAACAGGAGCTAACGGCACACATCCCTGATGTAGCAACAGGAGCTAACGGCACACAGCCCTGATGTAGCAACAGGAGCTAACGGCACACAGCCCTGATGTAGCAACAGGAGCTAACGGCACACAGCCCTGATGTAGCAACAGGAGCTAACGGTACACATCCCTGATGTAGCAACAGGAGCTAACGGCACACAGCCCTGATGTAGCAACAGGAGCTAACGGCACACAGCCCTGATGTAGCAACAGGAGCTAACGGCACACAGCCCTGATGTAGCAACAGGAGCTAACGGCACACAGCCCTGATGTAGCAACAGGAGCTAACGGCACACAGCCCTGATGTAGCAACAGGAGCTAACGGCACACAGCCCTGATGTAGCAACAGGAGCTAACGGCACACAGCCCTGATGTAGCAACAGGAGCTAACGGCACACAGCCCTGATGTAGCAACAGGAGCTAACGGCACACAGCCCTGATGTAGCAACAGGAGTTAAGTGTAACAGCAGGGTCTGAAGTGTTCAGCGGAAAACGGATGTGTACGTCCATCTCCGGAGCTAGCAGAGTGGTGCTCTGGTGTTTGTGGAGCATTGTGTAGCATCGTATCCGAAGCTATCTGCGTTGCATACGGGAATGGGTTAACCTGGTGATTGTTAGTGCTTGCCACTTGGTTCTATGAATGTCCTTACTGTACCCACAGCGATATATTGTTTTATCGTTTCTCTTCTGACAGATGTACTTATTGTAAGTCGCTCTGGATAAAAGAGTGCTAAAGGCCCTGATGTAAAAGGATGAACCTCTGAGATGATGGACGTTGTAATGACACAATGCACATAAAAGGGGAACTGGTTCAGTTTTTTCTTTCCAGTACAGCCATGCAGCCCATGTCACCTGATTGGTTGCCCGGTATCCTCCGGTCCTCCTTTTTCATTGGCTCGTCCCCCACCGCAGCCACACGGCCAACTCTTGTGTTCTTTTGCATTTTTCTGTTGTGGTTTTGTTTTGGTTGCGTCCCACAGACGTCCCGGCGCGTGCGTGTGGAGGTTTCTCTGGCAGAGGGATGACCGCGGCTCCATTCCTCACCAAATCACTCTGGTTTAGTAAAATGGCCGACTGGTTAACCCTTCCACCGCCCCCTCTTGCTCTGCGGTCCCTCACACATCTTGTCGCTCTAAACCCATCTTTACTGTCAGTTCTGGTGGGTCGTGCCCAAGAGTCAATTAAATTAGTATAACCCTTAATCACAGTTACAGTCTCAAAGTTCTTCACAGGCCACACCCCCTAACTCTAGCTCCCTATCTCTAGCCCCCCCTATCACTGGCCCCCTCAAAGAACAGGGAAAGTCTCCCTTTATTATAGAGGAGGAGAAGCCGTTGAAGGCGGCAGAGCGAGGGCGATGCTGGTCCCCTCCCCGGGTGACCAGCAGACCACTGGGTGCCAAGAGGTAGAAACACTACGGAAGCATACCAAACAGAACCCTTTAAACAGAAATTAGGGAAAGGCTGAGTGAGTGAAGGCCGGAGGGAGAGGGGAACGTGTCGAGGTAGGTCAGAGGTCGCTTCCTCCTCACACGTCAGTGATCCCACACATCCCCACAGGGATGAGTTAAAGCAGCCACCCTGCACACGGATTAGAGCACGCCCTGCCTCCCTGATCACTTCCTCTGCACGCACGAACACACACAGAGCTAGATGTCTGTTCCATCTCCAATCCATATGTCACGTCACACACGTCACACACGCTGTCACAAGCCCACCCTCTCGGACCCCATTAATCTCTCTCTCTCTCTCGCTCGCTCGCGCGCGCTCTTATGGATGGACGGCCCTTTGTTTCTCTAACACATTATTGGTGCCCAGCTGTTGTGGATGCGTAGAACTTCAAGAGCCAAGGACGCCTGCAGAATAATGTTTCAGAGCTTAACCTTCCAGCACTACAAAAGTTTCACTTTTCTTCCCCCTTTAAAAATGTTGTGTGAATTTTTCATCAGTGATTCCATAATCCTCAAAATATTGCAATATTTAAACGTCGATATTGCCTGGGGAGCTCTACGTACGTGCTATCCGGTGGTTGGCATGGCTATATGAATCTCTTATTCTGTGGCCTTCTTCTATACCCTTCTGGCTGGCTCTCGGTTCAAACCGTGCTTCTCCTGCTCGCTTCTGCCTCTGAGATTAGTAGCCCAAATTCCTCCGTAACGGATGCTTCAGCTGCCTGCTGGGATACGGGGATAATGGTGGAGTCGGTTATACACTTCAGGATTTCATTCCTCCCTGTCCTCACCAGAGCAGCGCGTGCGTCAACAGGGGTGATTATCCTACACTATAATAACGTCAGCGCCAAGCAGTCAGGCTCAGGGGAAAGTGGATGAGAACTGCTCTCATTTCATACACTTAAGATGACGGAGAGACGATGATGAGGTTACAACTTGCTCTCAGGCTACAGCTAGCTCTCTGGCTACAGATAGCTCTCTTGCTGCAGATAGCTCTCTTGCTGCAGATAGCTCTCTTGCTGCAGATAGCTCTCTGGCTGCAGATGGTTCTCTGGTTGCAGATGGCTCTCTGGCTGCAGATGGCCCTCTGGCTGCAGATGGCCCTCTGGCTGCAGATGGCTCTCTGGCTGCAGATTGCTCTCTGGCTGCAGCTAGCTCTCTGGCTGCAGCTAGCTCTCTGGCTGCAGCTAGCTCTCTGGCTACAGCTAGCTCTCTGGCTACAGCTAGCTCTCTGGCTACAGCTAGCTCTCTGGCTACAGCTAGCTCTCTGGCTACAGCTAGCTCTCTGGCTACAGATAGCTCTCTGAAATCCTGTGTAGGCCTACCCTTTTTCCCCGCTGAAAATAGATAAGGGAATCGATAAAGGAACAATAAGCAGAATTGATTTAATTTTGTAATCAGTTGGAAAATTACCCACAAAGTTCCAGTTAAGACACTCCCCCTTTCAATGAAAAACACTTCTGTGTGTTAATTATTCACAATATGTCCTTCCCTTCCTACAAAAGATATACCCTGACCCTCGCCCTTAATGAAAGGAATAACCCTTACTGAAGTGGTGGGTGGTGTGATTTAAGTTTTGGCAGAGAAAACAATGTTGGATGCATGTGTGAGCCATAGAAGTTCATCTGATAGGCTGCACTGTAGCACGATACTAAACACCTCTGATCGTGCGGAGGACTGTTTATCGTTCGCCATCTCGTATCGTCATATCACCCCAATTAGACCCAGCTCACTTTTCCTGTCCTCTTCGCATGCTACACTCTGCCCTTTAAGCCTGCGCCTGCTTCCTGAGTCGTGCGGTGCTTTCCTAGCAACAATAAGAGTGGTTTCATGTGTGGACGGGACAGATGCCCTCTCTGTGGTGGCCCAGTGTCGGCCAGCCCCCCCCACAGAGCAACTGGTTGCCCTGGCTCGGTCCCAGTGAGCTCTGTTCCAATGCTGCTGAGCTACTCCACACAGCAGCTGACCCTAAATATAACCTACAGCCTGAAGCCCTCACACCACTCTGTCTGGTGGAAACCAAACCACTCTTTCCATGACTGGCTAGTGGATTATTATGGGTCAGCTTTTGGGTGATTAGTGCTGCATCACATTGCTGAAATTATTATCGATGGCATTGGCTGTTATTTACTTGCTATGTGTATTTATTGAATCAAGTCATATTCCAACAGTGAATTGATTAATTAATAATTGAGATTATCCCTACAAGGTAAATGTTCCATGTATTAGGATGCTGCTTATAGAGCAGGTTGTCTGACTTCCCTCTAGCCTCTGTCTATGATGTGTTTTTAAGGGCAAGTGTTATTTATTAAGCCCTCAATCTCTGAGTGATTTTCATTTCTTAACGAAGTGACGACAAACCTACCACAGTGTTGTCCTTCTCTACTTGGTCAATACAGAAAGACAAATAAATACACCCTCATTTCCTGTTATCAGCCATCTTACCTTCAAATTATAATACATTAAATATCACTTATTACAACGTGGTGAACATTAAGAATCAATATAATTAGTCTTTAGTAGAAGAGAAAGCAATCCCCCATGCTGCTGTTTCAGCATTTAAACCCAGTACACACCCGGGTCTTGACCCTATGTAAACCTGTTCTGAGGTCAGCTCAGCATTTATAGTCGGGATGCACCGAAATGAAAATTCTTGGCCGAAACCGAATATACTGAAACAGTTGGCCGAAGGCCGAAACCGAATACCGAATGTGGCTTTTACTGTTTTTCATTCTTTTGCCTTAATTTTTCACCATTGCGTAAATCAAACAATTAAATGTCCTTTATAAACTTTTTTGTCTTGCTTTTCAATAAAAAAAAAATCAATTACAAATTTGATGCAAAATATTTATTTAATACTGAACGTTTTCTAACATTCCAGCAGACCTTATAGCAAGAATTTAAGAACAATGTACCTTTAAATAAATGAGTATTTTTTATTTATAATTTTTTTTTTTTTTGTAATAAAAAAAAAAAAATGTTCGGTGTATTATGTTCTGCCTTTTTACTCCTTCGGCCGAAACCGAACATTATGTTTTGGGCCATTTTCGGCCGAACATGTTCGGTGGCCGAATATTCGGTGCATCCCTAATTTAAACCCAGTATACACCCGGGTTAGGGCTGGGCGATATGGCCTAAAAAAAGAATCCCAGATTCTTTCACAAAAAATCAGATTTCTGATTTAAATCGATTTACAGAAAAAGGCATTATGGCAGGCCCTGCCATTGTAAACAGTGTAACCAGTAACATTACATAAAATGTAAAATATATAAAATAAAATATTTCTGTAAACATAAAATATTACTAATGTTAAGAGGTAGTTCTGATAAAGTGCCATCATAACATTCAAACTTTCAACATGTGTTCATAAATATACAGTGTTTTGCAAATGGTAATTGCCTTAAAAAAAAAGGGAATAGTAACGGGAGAAGAATGAGAAAGACGCACAGGCAGCTCTTTCCTTCACTCTTCTGTATTGAATGAGGAAGAGGAGCGCGATCCCCCTACTGGAGCCCCAAGGCATTACCAACAGATCGACGAATTACCAACAGATCGACGAATTATTAAACCACACAGATATATTTCAAATGAATTATGTTTACCTCAAAATAGATTATACATACATGAATAAATTGTTGTATACAGCTTGTCACACTCGCTGCCATGTTTGTGTATCACTTTGTTAAATGCCACTCTGTGCGGGGGGAGGGCTGAGCCCATTCCGAACTACGGGAGCTGAGAGGGAGGCGTTGGCGAATGTTGAAGAGAAAACCGATTTTCATTTAAACAAGTCGACGTGAGCTACACACTTGAGTTAATCGATAAAATCGGTTTATCGCCCAGCCCTAACCCGGGTCATGACCCCATGTAAACCTGGTCTGAGGTCAGCTCAGCATTTAAACACAAGTAGCACCAGTTCACCATTCCATGTAACCCCAGGTAGAACCAAACGCTGCATCTCAACTAGGGATGTGCATTTCTGGCAAAAATACAATTCGATATTATTCGAGTATTCGAGTAATATTCGAAAATTGGTCGAACAAGAACCCCCCCATGCTCGCACACACGCACTTCGTATACGCGCAAACACAATGACGCAGGGCGAGGCTTTTATGATTTGTTTGAAATCAATCTGTTTATTTCAACAACTGCGCCATGCATATTCAACATCAAAATTATTTCAACGTGGTATTAGGCCGATAGGCCTACATGCGCCGAAAACAGATCGCTATTTATTTTACTGAACACAGCCTGCATGACGGTGAACTAGACACGTCTTTAGCATATGGAAACTATGGCCAAAAAAATAACTTCACACGGTGTGTCTTTTTACAATTTATTTGTTACCAGCATTCGTAGTGTTGATCAGCAGAGAAATAGTCTGCCAAAGTCGTTGACGTCGCTTAGCAACCGAGGATTCCGGGGTTGATAATAGGGGTGTAACGGTACACATATTTGTACTGAACCGTCACGGTACAGGCACTGTCCCTCGGTGCGGTTAGAGGTGTGCCGCGGTTCGTAAATGTGGTGTACATAGCGTTAATATGGCGAATGTAAAGGCTTGTTTTGCGATGCAGAATTTAAAACTTGAAGTCGGAGTTCCACACGGATCATTTAGCCAAAGTCTACTACTCCAACACCGTAATCCGCTCAGCAGCCCTTCGTCGGGATGCCGGATACGCAATGCAATGTGTTGTAAATAAACTTCCAAAGCTTTTCAAATCCTATTTGGTGTTTTATTGGTCCTGGTGCAAAGTAAACAATGTACAAAGTAATTAAGGTGCAAAGTCAAACCAAAGAAGTGATTCAGGAAATGATTTTGTAAGAGGACCAATCGCAGCCCTTGCCGTCTCCGTTGCGTCGACCAATAGGTCCATGGCATCGAAGGATAGTTACAAATATTGGATTTGCACGTAAGCTACGGAGAGGGTCACCAACAGGCTCTCCGGCTATGGAGAGGGCTCTCCGTGTCTATGTACAGCACTTTAACGTGCACACACTTTTGAAAAGGCACCATCCAGGTGTAACTATCACCGTTGCTGTGAAAAAAAAATAACGAGCTGTGCAAACCCAGTTCACATCACTATTTCAACAACCCCTGTATGGGAATTCTGAAATGCAAATGCCATAGCCAAGTTTATTGGGGTTTTCATTGCTGCTAATCTACAGCTTGAGAAACAAGCAGTTTTTTTTAATTTTCCCCTTAACTGTTAACCGTACCGTACCGTGACTTAAAAACCGAGATACGTACCGAACCATGACTTTTGTGTACCGTTACACCCCTAGTTAAGTTACCGGACTACTTCCGGAGTAGTCCGGAATGACCGCTTGACAGCGGTCATTATAAACTAAGCAACGGTGAATTATCGAAAAATTATTCACCACTGGAAGTTGTGAAGGCCCATGCAAGTGAACGGAGCGTTCAACAGCATTGGAAAGAGCCATGTAAATAATAATGATTGTCACATTCGATATTCTACGTGACTCCGACTATTCAACGATCGTTTCCCATCCCTAATCTCAACCCAACGTGAACCCAGACCTCTCCAGCCTGTAAACCACGAGTTAAACCGGGATCTGCACTGACTGTACTGCAGCTCTCCTCTAGTGTGTGCAGCAGGTCCCTGCGACCCCCCCCCCCCCCCATAATGATAAGTTAGTTCTGATAAAGTGCCAACATAACATTCAACAAAGCATTAAATCAGTGCATGAGCATATAAGGTGGTTTTTTAAGTTGGAACATGCGCTTCTTCCTGGCAAAAAAAATTGCCAGGAAGACAAGCCTGTCTACGACCTCTGGCTTTAGACATACCCGGTGGCATGTAACAATGCCCCCAGGAGACATCAGCTCAGCAACACTGAGCTAACACAACTTTTTTTGACCTGTTCCACATTGTCTGGGTCAATGTAGGTTGTGCGGAACCTTGGGTCAACCAATGTCCAAGATTTGATCTTTTACAGGGTCGCTGTATTTGTCGTCAAGGTACTGCATGATATTTCCTTTTATTGTTTTCGTGAGCTCTGTATCTTCCTCCTCTGGCTGTAGGAGACTGGTTTGGAACAGATGGAGCACTGGTTTAATGTAGGAAACACTGACATAAGACTCCCCGGAGAGTGCATCAGTGAATTCTTGGAGGGATTTTACTGCTTTATTTATCGACTCCCAACACATCCAGATCTTGCCAAGTGGGCACAAGATGGTGACTTTTCTTGTCTGAACCCAGGACACGGACTAGAGCCTTCTCTTATTCGAGAAATCTCTATTATTCTTTGGCGTGAACTCCATCTGGTCAGGGACTCTTATCAGCCGATGAGTGGGTAGACCAAGCTTTGCCTGTACTTCAGTCATGTCTCTTCTTTATTTTTCAGCTGTAAGAAAAGGCAGAGACAGCCTTTTTGCATACCCCGATAGCATGAACTATCCGTGGGTCCTTCACACCATTCTCTGTAGTAAATGAAGAATACATAAATCAAAACACATTTTAGTGATACCACTACATTCATTCAGTCTTGCTACAATTTCTGCAAAATATGAATGAACATGCACAAAGGACACACACACACACACACACACACACACACACACACACACAGCATGTATAACATTATGATTAGATAGATGGATAGATACATAGAGGGAAATTCAAGATTTAAATACACATTTTGTCAAAATATTGGCTTGATATAATATATTAATTACATGATGTTGCATTAATTGTCTTGAGAATAGAAAAAAATATCACTTGATTCATAGCCATATGATGGATGGGTGGATAGATCCCGAGGGAATATCAAGATTTAAATACACATTTTGTCAAAATATTGGCTTGGTATAATGTATTAAATACATGATGCATTAATTGTCTTGAGAATGGAAAAAATATCACTTGATTCATAGCCATTATTTAGACTTACCGATATAATTGTGCAATCTGTGTCCAAAGCACTGGAGGTTGTGCCGAGCTTTGATCATGTTGCTGCCGCTATCAGTAGTCATTCAAATGAGTCGGTCTTCGGCAAGGTTCCATGACTTTAGGGCATCTCTTTGCCCCTGGGCTATTATTTCACCTCTGTGGTCCTCTGGAAAGTATGCCGTATGAAGGCAGACGCTTCGCAGAGTCCAATCGTTGTTGATAAATTGCACAGTAATGCCGCGTTTCCACTGCAGGGTGCGGTTCGGTTTGCCTCAGTCCGGTAGGGAGGGGGCGGTATAGCCCAGCTCAGTTCCGAGGTCGCGTTTCCACCGCCGACAGTACCCTTTATGGTAGGCCGGATGTCGATCGCCGCGGCAGCTACGTAAACAAAGCGCAACAATGTAGGCTGTCCAAGAAGGCCGGCAAACTTTTGTGCAACATGTTCTTCAATAAACTAAGCTCCCGCTGTTGTCCAGAAATACCTTGCGGGGAATGTGTTTGTTTGGTTTATCCCCACGTCGCCCGGAAGTGACGATTCTGTCGACCAATCAACGGAGGGGGTGTGTAGCTCGAATTTTACGGCACCCTTTAAGGCGTCTCAGTACCCCAACGGTGGAGTACTGAAGACGAGGGCAAGGGACTGAATTGGGACCATATCCTTTGCTATATACATACCGATCACATTAGCTTTGGCTTTCCAGGGGGGCGAATCCTTTTCATATGGGATGCAGTTGGCAAAGGTTTGTGATGGTGGTCTGTATTTTAGTGGCTGTGCGTGTGGTGCTTGTGGTGCCGCAGTCTCTCTTATTCCGCTGCTCACAAGATTTCTCCCATTCGGCGGGATGTTTTTTGCCTGATGTGCTGCAGTCAATTCATCGTACTGCTGCCTTTGCTAGCAACAGACTTCGAACAGACTTGGCAGCGGGGTGTTGTCTGGTCTAAATCTGACCTCTTGAACGCGAACCAATTCCAAATAATGGATGACACCGTCCCTTTCTTAGGAACGTATTCTTCCCGGCTCGCTGCCATGTTTTTGTATCACTTTGGTAAGTGATACTACTCCGTAGTTCGGAGGGCTGAGCCCATTCCGAACTACGGGAGCTGAGAGGGAACCTTTGACGGATGTTGAAGAGAAAACCGATTTTCCTTTCCTTTAAACAAGTCGACATGAGCTACACACTCGAGTTAATCGATAAAATCAGTTTATCGCCCAGCCCTAGGTTAACCCTGAGACCCCCTCCTCCGACGGTGAAATGGGTTAACCCTGAGCCCCCCTCCTCTGAGGGGGAGCAAGGGTTATCCCTGAGCCCCCCTCTGACGGTGACATGGGTTTAACCCTGAGGCTGCCCCCCTCCTCTGAGGGGGAGCGAGGGTTAACCCTGAGACCCCCTCCTCTGACGTTGACATCGGTTAAACCTGAGCCCAACATGTGCCTTTGGCTGTGAGGCGTCGGAACCCTACAAGTGGTGATGGCCTCTAGGATCATGGTAATTTCCAGACCGCTCCAAACAGTCATTACCCAGCAGTGTCTTACTCCATCATGCTCTCTCTCATCCTCTCTCTCTGCTTCCGTCCCTCAAGGTGTCTCTCTGCCTCTTTGACTGTTTGTCTGTGTCTCTGTGTGTCTCTCTCTCTCAGTCTGTGTCTCTCTCTCTGTCCTTCTTTGTCCCTCAGCACCGCCGGTTGTGTGAGAGGTGAGGAGAGGACATTATTTAAATGCCGTTTTTGTTTAATTTTTTCCCTACTTGTCTCAAAGAACTGAGGACGAAAGCCCAGCAAATGGGTGGCCTTTCTCATGTGCTCTGGACAGCAGCCGGGGCCGCGTTGTCCAGAACAATACGGGTCAGGGGGATAACGTACGCTTTACAAATGCCAAATACTGTGTAGAATGTCAGAGGTCCACCCTCGCTTTACCTAGACATCGTATACATCAGACCGCCCGGCATCCCAACACAGTTCAACAGTCCTTTAAGTTTAGAGGTCATGAGGTCTGTTCATCGCTTTTGTAAGAAGCTACTTACAATAACTACATTAGTCAGAAGAAAGAGAAACAACAATATATCGCTGTGGGTACAGTAAGGATGTTCATAGAACCAAGCACTAACAATCGCTAGGTTAACCATTCCCTGTATACAACAGAGATAGCTAGGGTAAGATGCTAAACAATGCTGAGTACTGTTTTTAAGTGCCAGGACGTAGCCACCACATAGATGGGATTCCATGGGTCAGAGCAGGTATGTAGCGGCAGGTTTGTAAAGGACACTAGATGATCGTAGCGGCTGTTCTGACCCGGGCGTTTTGTACTGAGAAGGGAAAAGGTTGGGGGTTCGATGGTCGTATTAATTATTGACAAACTGCAAGAGTGGAGTCAGGACTGTTCGTAATGAGCCTGCGTGTTGGGATGGCAGGAAGTGTTCCTTTTGAGTTGACACGCACACTGGCACATACAGACACTCACACATGCATACGCACTCACTTGCACACCATGGTGGGCTACATCTGCCGCTGTGTCCACAGTGCAGGCTGGGCATTGTGCCCCATCGGCAGGGTGCAGACAGCTCTGTACTGTGCTGTAGCTCCCACCCAGCACACGCAGACAGGTTCAGACAGCTCTGTACTATGCTGTTGCTCCCACCCAGCACACAGTGACATTCACTCTGAACTCACGCCCTCAACATTTCTGCCATGGCCCTCTGGATACTCTGAGGCCTGTTCGGACTGAATCAGGTCCAGGAACCTTTAGGAAGACGTCTTAATCGGTGAGGAAATGTTTGGCTTCCTTTGAGAGCGGAGGTCAGATGTCCAGCAGTGGACAGGTTGAATAGAGGACGCAAATATAGAAATGATTCAGGCACCTCCGGGTCAGCCTGCACTGTGCTGGCCAACGTCGGAACTCTGCTTTCATCTCAGAAGTTCTACGTCCGTACCAGACTTTTCACCAGAAAAGGGTTGTAACGCGATAAAGACAGTCAATAGTTGATTGTTGCAGCTCTTATTCTTTATATTGGAGACTTCTAACTCATCCAACTCTCTGATCTTATGTGCTTTACTTCTCAAAGTTAGTCTTAAATCTCTTTTGGTGGTCCTTGGGGGCCCGTCAAGGCTTTCAGACTGTAATATTGATGAAGAGCTGTAGAAGTTAGGGCGCCTTAGCATTTTGATTAAAAGCAGCTCCTTGAATCTGACCTTGTGCAGTGCATTTGCCAGTAAAGTATTGAAATATATATGAAATGTGAATTATATTTTCAGGAGAGCAGAGTGCTGTGTTATTGCTTAAGACCCAACGTTGTATTACTATTCGCTACGGACTCCATATCCAGGTCGATTCACACACCTGTTAGTGAAGCATATAGAGGAGAGGCTCCATCTCCTCTCCATAGAAACCAATATTATTCAGTTGGAGGGCATCTCGTATCCAGGTCGATTCACACACTGAGGGGCGCTGGCTCTCTGCTGACTGCAGCAATGGTATTTAAAAGAGGAGTGAATAAACCATATTTTTTTCGAGATGTGGGGTTGTTAAGTGATTGCACCTGATGGCCCCCCTTGGCTCCATAAGGAACATGTGGCGTCAGACCATTAGCCCTCTGCGCGACGAGCCGCACTTGTCACCACGCTGGTCTGCGTTCCACTCCGGTTTTTACGCCGAGCTGAAAGGAGGCGTTGCTAAAATTCCGTTTTACAAAAGGCCACATCACACTTTTAAAGGCACCCAGTGCAACTTTCGAGGCTTAAAAATAAACATTCAATTTCTAGTCTTTTTTACACGTAGTAAGTTTCAATAACTCCATACCATTACATACCGACATTCAAGCAGCAAAGATGAGACGTCGTTGTGTGGTGAGAACTGATAGAAAATCGATAACAACAACAATGCCGCCATTTTCTTTATTTTTTGTAACCTACAATAAATAAAGCAGGCTTCCAGTCAATGGAAAAATGGCTTCTCCCCACCGGCGATTGTTGTTGTTTACGATTTTCTATCAGTTCTCACCACACAACGACGTCTCATCTTTGCTCCTTGAATGTCGATATGTAATGGTATGGAGTTATTGAAACTTACTACGTGTAAAAAAGACAAGAAATTGAATGTTTATTTTTCATTGAATGTCTACATAAAGTTGCACTGGGTGCCTTTAACATGACCATGGTGTATTTTGACCGCTGTAGCCTTACTTTAAATAAGTGACCAAGTGAAATCAGGGGTTCTTCTCATGGTAACCAATGCCATGGTCACTGTACATGTTGTAGAATAGTGGAGCGAACAACCTTTTCAGTCCTCGACTCAGTCCTCTGACTGCATCCGTACTGTGAATACCTTCATGGACCTGTAATTATCCTAACTGTTATACGGGTCGCCATTGGCCCGCGTGCCGCACTTTGAGAACCAATGGTGTAGATCAGGGGTGTCAATCGTACGGCCCGCGGGCCGGATCAGGCCCGCTAACGGGTTTAATCCGGCCCGCGGGCCGGATCAGGCCCGCTAACGGGTTTAATCCGGCCCGCGAGATGATTTTGTGAAGTACAGTATTGTAAAAAAAAAAAGTACTTTTTTTTTTTATTTTATTTTTTTTTTTATTATAAAAATCCTTCCTAGCATTACATGGATTGCATTGACTGGCACTGATTAATTTGTTGTACATTGAACTACTGGACAATTGTGTGTAACTGGAAGTCGCTTTGGAATGTAACGTAAAATGATCTACTATTTTTCAATGAAGGAAACTGCTGTTCTTAATGTGTCCACTAGAAGTCGCAATAGCAATTATGTTAAGCAAGCAAACTTTATACCGGGGCTGAGCAGGGAGCAAGTATAAACAGGTAGTGCAGCTAGCCCGGAGCTACCTTGTCGTTTTGCCTTATACTTTCAACATTATGCGCTTTGGCACTCTCATTGCCCCAAAATGTCTGTCAAAAAGATGAAAAGTGGACACAGAGTGCAGTGTTTTCTGAGAAAAATGGTCATCGTCCTTTTTATTCACGGAAGTAAATGGGAAACCTGTGTTTGGTGTGCTCACAGCATGTTTAATTTTACATAATTATGCCATATTTTTACCGGTCCGGCCCACTTCGGAATAGATTATCCTCCATGTGGCCCCTGAGCTAAAATGAGTTTGACACCCCTGGTGTAGATGGTTAAAACAAAACTATGGTGAAACAATTGCCAACAGGTATTTTATCAGATGCTCACTTTCTCCGATAGAGTGATCGCCTACTTTTAGTAATCGCAGGTAAACCGAAAACTTATTACAAATTGGGAAAGTGTCAGATGCCGGGGATCAGACTCAAGCCTCTTTGCGCGGTATCAAAAGCTTCGGACTACAAAGCCAGGATTATGATTGCTGTAATTTGTCAGGCTGCAAATTGGTGTGTGTCAAAATAAGTTTAGTGTCAGGATTGTATGAAACGTCGACAGTGCAATTTGACACAGTAAATTGGGATCATTATTTGAGTTGAGAAAAGCTTGCCAGCCGACAAAGACTCCGAAGCCTAACCCTCACATATACACACAGTAGGGTCAGATTAAATTTGATTCTGATCTTCCTCTCTATCATTAGCTTGTGGCCTGTGTCTATTTACGTACGTGCATTTATTATATGACCATTGACGACCAGACAAAGCCACCGCCGGGGCAGAGATTAACGTTTTAGAAACACTTTACCTTTCGGGTTTGTTGGATAAATGTCCACACATCTGAATCTATTTTCAGATGAACACTTTTAAAACCCTTTAGAGATAGCTGGGAATTCTATCAAGCATGGTGCTCGTTAATAATTGTCCTCATAGATATTTATTTTGGTTACTTATTGATTGCCTATCCATTAGGGTAGCGGTTAGACAGTGGATACAGAGACGGGTCATTAAGGAGCAGGTAGAGGTTAGACAGAACACAGACGGGGCATTAAGGAGCAGGTAGCGCATAGACGGTGAATACAGAGATGGGTCATTAAGGACCAGGTAGCGCTTCGCCGCTTAGACAGTTGGTACTCCGCAGGACCGATTTTAGTCCATCAAGTCCCTCACCTAATTGGGGGTGGAGGGGGGGTCCAAAGATCAGGTGATGGTGCTGGCAGAGGGTCGGCCAGCTTTAGCTTGGCTGACTCCATCTGTCCAGCCTGCCCAGCCAGAAGATTACCCCTCCTCCCCTCCTCCTAATCCTGGGCCCTGGTAGACTAGTGCAGGGCCTGACATTCATTTTTTAAATGGGAAAGCTCCCCCATAAATGCTTCAATGCTGCAGTTAGCCCACAGTTTGTGCTGCTTAGTAACGTTACCCTTACCTGTCTGAGGAACCTGAGGTTAACCTTGTTAACGTTGACAACACGGCTTCCGGCTTCGGAGGAAGAGGCCAGCCATGGCATTGTGCCGTACCCTGAAATTTTAAGTCTAATCATTGTTCGAGGAGACTCAAGTGCTCAGTCGAACAATCGTGGGTCAGGTAGGACTATTTCTTCCTGCTCTCTCTTTGAATCCATTTTGTCTCCTCTGCTCTCTCCTCCACCTCTTCTTCCATTTCCCTGGAACCCTCGGTTGCTATCTGGGAGCAATGCGTTGCCACTGCCAGGGATGTGAGCTGTATTGCGTGGTTTTATGGTGGTTTGTAGCCCAATGTGTTGCTTTTACTGGTTAGCTTCCTAAATGAATGGCTGCAGTCAGCCATCGGTCCATCGACCGATGCCTGTTCCTTTCTCTGCCCTTCACCCAGTGTCAAGGCCAATCCACCAATCACTGCTCCCGCTCCACTTCATTGGGTAGCCCACACTCTGAAAGTCTTCCTCAGGCTCTGATTGGACAGCCAAGACTCTGAAGGTCTTCCTCAGGCTCTGATTGGACAGCCCAGTATCTTGAGGGTCTCCCTGAAGTCTCTCGCGCAACCAAAGTGTCACCAGGGAGACAGGAAAGTCAAACTACGGTATTTTATAATGGCTCGCTGATGTTTGATTAAACATGTTTTCACACGGGATTTGAGAGCAAATTGTTCTGTGTTATGCGTACCAACCCCCTACTCTGACTGTTGTTAATTACATAAACGCAGCGATAAAGGTCATATTAACCGTAGTATATACAGTGATTATTGGATTAGGGTGATGATTACATACGACAAAGTGTGTGTGTGTGTTTTTGCAGCAGCTGTGCAGGAGATTATCCCTTGAACTTTGACCTTTAACAAAAGAGGAACTAGAACCAGCATGTCTGATTGAAAGCACGATGATGGACAGAGGTACAGTGATGGGAGAGACCTGAACACTTCCTGCCTTAAAGGGCCAGTGAACCAGTGATTTTTTTTTTTTTTAAGTCGGTCGACAGTTTTAGGAAAGGGGGGGGGGGGGTTATCCCCATGGTTACGACTCTTGCCAACTTTGATACTTTTTATCAGCTTTTGTCGTCTGTATGAGCGTTATAATGAGGAGGTTGTCGATGGGATGCGCTACGCACCGTAGTTAGAATATAGGTGTCCGGGAAACCTAATCCTCACTCAGACATTAGACACACCGCTAGTCAGAGAGAGCTTCACCATCTGTCCACTAGCACGGAAAAGGTAGAGAGACAGAACCCACCTGCGTCGCAGTGGCAGCGGAAGGTTGAATGTTGATGGAGCAGTTGGTGAAATAAACAGATTGATTTCATACTAATCATAAAAGCCTCTCCCTGTGTCATTGTGTGTGCGTGTATCCGAGGTGCGTGCGTATGTGCGTTCGTGGGTGGGGGTTCTTGATTGACCGATTTTCGAATATGATTCGAATACTCAGCGAATATTGTAATATATAGTATTTTTGCCAGAAGTGCACATCCCTATAAGAAGGCTGTTGGATGTCTTTAGCGATGTCGTCTCCTCCTTCCGCCATGATTCCAACTTCAAGAAACTTAAAAACATTATGTTGTAGGCTGCACGGCGCGCTTGCGCTGCAACTTCAGGAGTCTCGGATGAAGCGCTGGGAAGGATTTAAGCACAAGGTTTCCACACCGCGTGCGCGGTTATCCACTGAGATAATACTTTGATTGAGGTTATTGTTATTGACAACTTTTTTATCGTGGTTTAGTTTACCGTTACACCGGTAACGTTACATCCCTATCCCTGTCACAGCTTCATGCTGTTAATGGCCTACAAATTTTGCCCTGACATTTATACTTGTGCATTGCCATTTACATGCTGTGGCAATAGACACTTAATCGACAGGGGCTGGACCCAAATCACCCGGTCTGTGCTTATCTTCCTCCCCACCCTCCGACATCGGCCCGAATCTTTAGGAAAGAGACAGATCTGGGTGTTTGTATGCTGGACTGTAGGGACGCCTATAGTGACGAGTCTCTTTAGAGCTTGGGTGGCAATGCCAAGTGTAAATGTAATTCGCTTTGGATAAAAGCGTCTGCTAAATGACCTAAATGTAAATAATATAGTGGCAGACTTCCTCAGTTAACGTGCCTTCAAATGCATCGATCTTCACATGAAGGAGCTGAAACGATATTCTTCGCCTGCTAACTTAGGACACGGCTAGCTTTAAGGACGACATCGATCTAGGGGACTCGGTTACCTATATAATGTTTTGAATTTTGCACGTTCAAGCAGATTTTCTCAGCCTGTGGCCTTGCCCATAGCTCTGTGCTGCCTGTTGAAGGGTCTCAACGGCCAAACACCTTTCTGGCTCGCTCTGGAACAGATGCCACTCAAGCTCTAAAGAGACTTCAGAGGCTTTCAAGTGTTGAGAACATAACTCTGATCTGGAAAATGAATCGTTTGATGTGAAAATTGCCTTAACCAGCATGCATTGTTTCTTATGGATTGTGATAAATATCTATAGACGTAATATAATTATATATCTGGAGTATCAAAGGAAACCTTTTATTTTAGGAATCCTTCAGTTCTCTCCAGCCAGTCTGTTTAAATGATGTATACTGGTGGAGGAGAGTGTGTCGCTGGCTGTAATTTATTTATAGCTCTAACCCGTTATCCACAGACTCAAAAGGGCTCATTTTGCATCTTCCTCTCTGACGCTTCCTCTTTTCAGGCTATAATGCAACTGACACAGAAGTTAAAGCGGAAACGAAACCCTTGATTTAGTAAGCATCATTCATCAGATAAATCCCCAATCTTAAACTCCTCCTAAAAGTTTAAGGTTAAGATAATGATTAATCCAGGTTATCTTTTACAAACGAGTTGGGTGCGTCTTGTCCTAGTGTAGAGCATGAGGTCTGTTGGTCCTACCTTAGTTCATCAGCTGACCCTCACTGCCTCCATGGAAAATGAGGAACCAATAACTAAAACATGTCCGCTGGACGCAGCAATTACTTCTTTAGTGCAGGGCTGTGCAGTGTGACATATGCTTTTAAAAAGGATTGTGTGAGAAGATGTAGGGGTGGGATTCTTTTACTATCTCACGATTCGATTCAGATTTTTGGGGCTACGATACGATTCAAAAACGATTTGATTCATAAGGATTTCTGCTTCAATCTATAGGTGTGCAAAGGATCCTCATGATCTGCTCCAGTCTGCTTTGCAAGACAGAATGAAAAATGGAGACATTAAAGTGTCTTTTTCACATTTATGAAGGGTGCACTCACACTAGGACATCTGGCCGTGGCCGTTGGCCGTTTTCACACCTAACCGTGCTCAACTGGCCCAATTGTTCTCTGGCCTGCATTCACACTAGGCCATCTGGCCGTGGCCATTGGCCTTCGTAACTGTGGTCTGGCCACGGTAGGCTCTTGTACATACGTCATCACGTCGTAACACGTCATCACCAAGCGTCCGCTGCATGGACCATAATAAAGTCTGCCGCCAGTCAGAGTTTTAACATTGGACAACACAGAGAACACAGTTCGCACTTTGCTGAGTCTGAATAGCATCGTCTGCCCAAATGGCTAACAGACACTCGACTTCTCTATGGGACCAACGTGAACCAACAGTTGAACCGCTTGATGCCATGTTTACCGTTTAATGGGAAAGAAGGCTCGTTGCCTTTATTATGTCCATGGTCGTCGCATGGACTATACGTCATCCAGCTCAGGTTGTGTAGCCGTGCGTGTCGGCTCATTAGCATCTGTACCGTGGCGGCCCGTACCGTAGCAGCACACCTCTCCCCAAGTTGGCCTGGCCTGGTCAGACTGGCCACACTCACACTGGCAGATTTGAGCACGGTTAGGTGTGAAGACGGCCACGGCCAGATGGCCTATTGTGAGTGCACCCTAAGTTTTAAACATTTATCCATGCTTAGATGGAATTGTTGCAACTGTTGCATAAAAGCAATATCACATATTGCTTAAGTAACAAAAATAAGTCTATAAAAAAAATAGTGCAGTTAAACATGCTGCCTTTTAAATTCTAAGGAAAGTGCCTTTTCCACTGTGTCTGGACCACAACTGCTACTCTAAGAAGCTAGCTATAAAATAAATAGGAACAAAAATAAAGTGCTTCTGTATAATAAAAATGGTACAGTTGAACAAGATGCATTTTCATTTCACAGGAATGTTGCAGTACCAAAAATATCATGTGGAACACAACTGTTGCACAAAACATTAATATCTCTCAGTAGCTTTAAAAATTGTTCTGAAAATAAAATTCTTATATGAATCAATTTTTTGGCACACCCCTAAGAAGAAGATGAATGTGGGTCAACCTGCACGGGTGCGAGATGTGGGTCGCCTTAGCTCAGGAGGGAGAGCAGTTGTCTTGTAACCGGAAGGTTGGTAGTTCGAGCCCCAGCTCCTCCTAGCTGATTGTTGATGTGTCCCTGAGCAAGACACTTAGGCCCCGTCCCCACTAAGCCGAAACGGGTGAAACCGTTCCGGTTTCGATCTATCCGGTTTCGGAGTATCTCCGTAAAGACGGAGTCAAGCGAAACCGGGTAGATCTGTAGAAACGCTGTAGTACACATGCCAGGCCCATAAGGGGCGCTGCTTCTGCTACAGAAATCCAGAAGAAAATTAAATAATAAGAGGCGAGCATGTGCATAAAGGCTGCCCCCCGAACCACTAACAACACAAACAAACAGTCAGTCAACAGTCCCAATAAATAATGGCTTAGCAACCCAACAAGGGACATGATCTGCTGCAGAACGATTACAAGCCTGTAGTCCGCCATCATCTTTTTTGTTGTGAGTTCTGAGACTCTGCGGGCTTAACAGTCATTGGCTAGAGGGTCGAGGGGTGGGGCGATGACGTCATGGTTTATGGTTTCAGTCGGTTTCAGGCGTCCACACGAATCCAAAACGAAACCGGGTATATTTGATACCACCTCCGAGGGTGGTTTCAGAAGTTTACGGTTTCGGTCAGCGGATTCACCGGCTTTGTGTGGACGGAAGGCCGAACCGTACAAGACCTTTGCGGTTTCGCCATGAAATCGGCTTTGTGTGGACGGGGCCTAAACTGCTCCTGACGAGCTGGCTGTCGCCTTGCATGGTTGACTCTGTCGCCGTAGGGGTCTACTACACTTTGTGGTGATCAGAGTTAACTGAACATTACAGCAAGTAGAGAAGCAACAAGATGTTGAAGCAGTCAGACCTTCCTCTGTTCCTATCTACGTGCAGACTAGAGGCGCAGCAAGGTCGGGGTGTTATGACCACCAGCAGAGAGCAGTGACCTCCCCAGAGACATAATGGTATTAATACGTTCTCTGATGGACCAATTCTGCACGCGTTTGCTTTCATAAGGTGCACTGAACTCCATATCTTTAATTACTGTGAACAGCTTGCCATGAATAACATAAACTGGCAACTTGCAGTCAGAGCAACAGTGCACTGTCTGCATATTTGATACGGACCGGTGGTGGCAGAAGCAGTGAGGGGGAGGAACTCAATTACTTTACTTAAGTGAAAGTGGCCTTTATTTAAAAAATACTGAATCAATTAAAAGTAGGGATGAATTATTATGTAGGCCTCATAACTTCAAAGATGCAGCTGGTGAAGTTGGAGCTAATCTTAATGACTTAATTTACTACCAAGTAGCTTAAAGGTTGGGTATGGAATTCGCTTTTTTGGCCATTTTTGCAAAATTACTTGAAATCCTTATCATAACCCGCTTACAGCCACTGAGTTAGAAGTACTGACATGAAAATTAAACTTGTCAATCATCTGTGGAACGGGCAGGGCTCGAAAAACTCCAGCCAATCATTTGCATTGCCACCGAGTTGCATTGGACAGTAAGTACGTCAATCAAACGGTCGTACTGCACTCCCCCGCGCGCGACCCCTTCGTGCAGTACTCGTGACCCAGAACAAGCTCCTGTTTGTTGTTATCCTGCGGTAGCTACTGGAACTAGTTAATCCACATTTGGACCTAGCAGTAGAAGACAATTTCCATGGCAGACAAGACGCCACCACCACCACCACCACCAGCAAAGAGAAGGAAAACTCTTTTTCAGAGAGTAATTGATAATAAAAACGCTGAAAGAGAAAAACTGAAATCAAGAATAATCCTAGGCGCTGCTTTCGAACGTTGGCGGCAACTGAAGGACGAGAAGGGTCTAAAAAACGATGCTTGTGTGGCGGTTGACCTAGTTTCAAAGTTTATACCGTTTATACTCGGTAATACCGGTGTTGAGACGAGTGTATTACTCGGTGTAAAATGTCCACACCGCGGCAACCCTAGTGAAAACCAGGACTTCCAATACAATTATATGAAACAAACATACATTTTCTAAAAATAGTAATGATTTATGTGACCGTTTAATGTAAAATAACCTTTTTTCAGCACTAGGTCATATGAGCATTAAATAAATGCTGCGTCTCAAAATGCCTTGGACAGCAGCGAGGATGACTCGCTTTGCCACGGGCCGAAACAGTTCGCATCTCTGTTCGCGCTCGTGCATGATTGCGCGTCCAGGTACTTGGAATGGGTGGAGTCAGAGTCAGCGTTGAAGGAGAGGGGGTAGGACCATTTGAGTTGTGTATTTTCAAAATCTGCTGGCGTTTCGCAAATCCCATACCCAACCTTTAACCTGTAATAGTATAGCTAAATGTATAACTTTGTTTATGCATTGTTTTAATCTAAATGTGCAGTTAATATTAACCTAAGTTAGCAAATGTGGAATAAAAAGTTGAATGCTGTTAAGTTCTGTGTGCCGGTTAATAAATGGTTAACTAACCAGCTAACCCACTAACCGTGATGAAGTCAGTGACGCAGCGCCCAAATGGCTGTGGGCTATAGCACAAGCATCATTAGTTCACACACCACAAATCGATTATCATTTGTCGTATAGTTTTTTTTATGTAGAATATTTTCTCTGAAGAAATTCCAACACATGTAATTCCGTACAAAACTCGTCAACTTGTCTCCTTTAAAATGCATTCATACAAAGGCAGCTTATCACAAACTCAAGTGTGTGTGTAGGCCCCGCCTTCTTCCTGTCCTTGTTTGGGAATTGGATATAGAGGAGGTAGGCCCGCCCCTTCCTGCGCTGTCCCCCTGATGGTAGGGCTTAGACACTTTCCTGGAAAGACGGCTCCAATCATTATGGGTTTATTACGTTTCACTCAGAAGCAGGTCAGTGTGGATACTGATGCTACTGGGTCTTATCCCCAGGTGGCTAGGGGCTGGTCCTAACGGGTCGGGACTAGTTTGAGGATCTGAAACATCTGGAGCACAGGGTCCAACTGGCCGAGCTCTGAGCCCCCTCAGACTGCAGCCCCAAGCTGCTCGCTGGGTTAATGTGAGCAGCTTGGGTCTCGCTCTCGCTCTCGCTCGCTCTCTCTCTCTCTCTCTCTCTTCCCCCCCCCCCCCCCCCCGGGGTGGGCGTTGGGTAACATGGAAGCAAACCGCTGGGCCCGGGGCCAGGTGCTTCAGCCGACCTCAGGCTGATGGTTCCAGACAGGGAGAGGTTTGGAGGTAGCACCGCGCCCTCAGGCTGATGGTTCCAGACAGGGAGAGGTTTGGAGGTAGCACCGCGCCCTCAGGCTGATGGTTCTGGATGGGGAGGGGTTGGAAGGTAGCAAACAGCCATGCCTGACTCCCATGCTCTGCCTGAGGCTCTTTTCAGTCAGCTGTGAGTTACTAGAATGATTTGCTTAATTCCCAGACACTGATCTGACTATTTCACATTACCAGCGAAAAACACGCTCCCCATTATTATTTTTTCTTTGCTCTAGTTAATATGAACCAGCGAACGATGAGCCAACCTGAACTTGTCTGCACTACGGGTGCCTGATTCCGGCGTGGCCTGCTGTGCAATTTCATTGGTACTTTACACAATGACCAAACCACTCTGTCGTAAGAGGGTCCGGACTGATAGTGACGCAGTCAGCTGCTGACGTCATCGCTTTGTACTTTTTGAAGCTTTATTAGTATAATACGTGCATATAGTCTGAAATGAAGCGGCCAATCACAGAGCCACGTTAAGCATTACTCTGTGAGGGCTGTTTATAGGGTTCCAGCTCACCTGGTAAGAGCTCTTCGATCGCTCACATTATTTAATCAACTAGTATCCCCACATTGCCCAAATCAACCAATCAACGTTGATGGATATTTGGAGACTCCTGTTTGATTGACAGCTTTGTGGGCTGCTTTGTGGGCAGCACCTGAAGCTGCACCTCTTATTACTTTAATGTGGGGCGAAAAAACAAAACAAAAAAGAGACCACGACCAAGCTCAGTGATGGTGGTAAGGTGGAAGTGGCCTAGAAGGCTGCTCTGAGACCAGCCCTGGGGAGGACTGCGACCACACAATGTTCGGGGGGGTGGAGAGATTCACAGCACTGCTCTGAGACCAGCCCTGGGGAGGGCTGCGACCACATGCTGTCGTGTGGAGGTGAACCACACCCTGGTTGACGAGAGGCTCACCGACCTGCGCTCACACTCTGCCATGAGCTGCTCTCGTTTCTCTCCCTCTTTAAGGGTCTCTCTCTCTACCTTCTAGTCCTTCTCTTCGTGATCTCTTATCTTCTGAGTCCATCCACCCCTCTCTCTTCGTCCCTCTATCCACGCCAGCTCTTTCAGCTTTCTGTATTTTTCTCACTCGTCTATTTTTTGTCTGTCGCTCTCTTTCCCTCTGTCTGTCTGTCGCTCTCTAGTCAGGAAGGATGTCACACACTCCATTTCTTCGTGTGTGTGTGTGTTGGGGGGGGGGGGGGGGGGGGGGGGGGAGAGATGGCCATCTGTCGCAATAGATAGACCTACTGAAAGCGTTGTGAAGGCCATATTGAACCACACTGAGATGGTTGGCTCACTTTGAACTGATCCACAGACAAACTGGAACGTGCCATGTTTCAAGGTGGAGGAGAATCAACAGACACTCAATAAGAGCACGTTATGATGGATCGATTGGGCATTCATTCACTAGGGGTGTAACGGTACACAAAAGTCACGGTTCGGTACGTACCTCGGTTTTTAAGTCACGGTACGATACGGTACGGTTAATAGTTAAGGGGAATAAAAATAAATAAAAAAAAGCAGCAATGAAAACACCAATAAACTTTGTTATGGCATTTGCATTTCTGAATTCCCAGTGAGCTGGGTTCGTACAGCTCGCTTTTTTTTTTTCACAGCAACGGTGATAGTAACACCTGGATGGCGCCTTTTCAAATGCGTGTGCATGTTAAAGTGCTGTAAGTAGACACAGGGAGCCCTATCCATAGCCGGACAGCGTCGAAACCATGGACCTATTGGTCGACGCAACGGAGACGGCAAGGGCTGTGATTGGTCCTCTAACAAAATCATTTCCTGAATCACTTCTTCGGTTTGACTTTCTACCTTAATTACTTTGTACATTGTTTACTTTGCACCAGGACCAATAAAACACCAAATAAGATTTGAAAAGCTTTGGAAGTGTATTTACAACACTGCTTAAATGGTTTGTAACATACATACTGTATAAGATAGATCGGGCGGCCAATTGCATTGCGTATCCGACATCCCGACGGAGAGCTGCTGAAGGGATTACGGAGTCGGAGTAGCATACTTTGGCTAAACGGACCGGGTGGAACTCCGACTTGTGGCGTACATGTGGCGAAATGTACGCCACATTTACGAACCGTGGTACACCTCTGTAACCGCACCGAAGTGCCTGTACCGTGACGGTTCGGTACAAATACGCGTACCGTTACACCCCTATCATTCACCACAAGTGCTTTATTATTCCTCATTGCTATCATTTGGTCGTTTCATCAACTCAATTATTGAAAATATCAATCCATTAATTGATGAAAATAATGGTAAATATAGTTGAACGCGGTCCTGCATGGCTTGGGGAGCAGTGGTAGATTTAGTGTCTCCAACGTGGTCAAGCTCAGCTCTCATCGTGTTCCTCTGTCACAGCCTTTCTACTCCACCCTGAGCCTCATGCAGCCTCCCCCATCACCACCACATAGTCTGCAGTACTAGAAGAAAGGGGAACCTGGTTCTTATGGTTAAAGGCATCGATCTTTCATGAACCAGGTTCACTGGAGGTATCGGTCCTCAGTAGACCTTCCCAACCGTGTCTCTAATTCAAACCGTGCAAAATGTATTTCAGGACATTTCTGAGTGGATCGTCATGAGTAATCGTTCATGTACAGGTGCATATCAATGATTTAGAAAATTGTTGAAAAGTTAATTAATTTCAGTAATTAAATGTATAAAGTGAAACTTGTCTATATTATACAGTATACTATATAGTATACATTCCACCAAAAGTTAAATATTTCATGAAAACCCCAAATCAGAAAATTTGAATATTGTGAAACCAAGATCGCAATCGAAATAGCTAATTAACAAAAAATAGTATCTGTTGAGGTTTCCTGAGACTTTTAAAGGTCTCTGTCTGTTCAGTAGGCTGCAGATCTTGGGGAAGACTGCTGCCTTGACCGGTTGGTAAACTGGTTTGTGACGCCTTTACGCAGGGGTTTTTCTAGAAAAAATTCACAAGGGGGAAAACATCAATGGCGAGGGAGCAAAGCGACCGAGCGGGGGGGAGCTTTTGAAAATTTGAGGTAGAAATGGATCATTCTGAGGCTTGTGAAGGACCAGTACGACATTTTAAAAACACTGTAAACTAAGTCACCAAACGCTATATTTTCTTTCTTCTCAGACACTCTCAGATTCACTGAACTGATAAATTTGGTTCGGGAGAAGAGCCCGCCTACACTGTAACTGATTGGTTGACTTTCCGATCCAGGCCAATCAGGAGGCGCCTGAGGCTCACGTGCACACTGCACACTGCCTCATGCACAGTTTCTAGATCCCTCTCTGTTGTGCTGCGCGCTCGCTACACAGATGCGAACGCGGTTAGGAGCACGTCTGTCTCCTGTGCGCGGTCTTGCTCGCTCGCTCTCCATTCCGGGAGATTTTAAGTAATTTAAAATTTTCGACAAGGAGGCGCTGGGTTGAAACAAGGAGGCGCAGCGCCCCTCTTTCCCGGTTTAGATTAACCCCTGCCTTTACGTCTCCACTCAAGATTCTAGCACCCCCCACGGTTCCTCCGGCCACCCCTCATGAGACCCCTGGTTTCAGTGCTCGTCTGAGGGGCTGAGCCGCTTGTACAAGCTGTCCTTGTTTTGCTGTTGTCTGTAACAGAGGGATGTGATGTATTGGTGCTGGGCACCACCGTCCTGCAGCCAGCGTGTCTTTCAGACGCTGCACGTGCTCCATACAGCCCATATAGAGAACCTCACCTCCTTGAATGAACCCTCTACAGTCGGGATCTGTTGGCAATGGCCACACTGATGCAGAAACCATATAAACACACGTGTGTGTGTGTGTGTGTGTGTGTGTGTGTGTGTGTGTGTGTGTGTGTGTGTGTGTGTGTGTGTGTGTGTGTGTGTGTGTGTGTGTGTGTGTGTGTGTGTGTGTGTTCTGAATAGGAGCCACTGAAACGCACGTCTTCCCAAGCTAGCCTAGTAGCTAGTGTTCAAAGGAGCATGTAAGGGGATAGACAGTGACTACAGAGACGGGTCATTAAGGAGCTGGTAGGGCGTAGACAGTGAATACAGATAAAGGTCCTTAGGAGGGTTAGACGGTAGCCACTATCTGACTATCCTGCTTCATCAGCATCTCGTTTCTTTGTCATCGAATCCATCCAGTAGCCTTTGCGCTAACATGCACAGCGGGAATCCACACCATTAGCGATGCTACGACGCTACCGTATTCCGTGGCTAACAGCGCTCTGTTTTCTTCCTCCAGGTGTTAAACGAGGAGTGCGACCAGAACTGGTACAAGGCCGAGCTCAACGGCAAAGACGGCTTCATCCCCAAGAACTACATCGAGATGAAACCCCATCTGTGAGTATCAGAGGCTCTACCTCTGTCTGGGTGGGGTGGTCGGGGTGCACTGTGATGGAGATAAGGTGGCGTGATGGAGATAAGGTGGCGTGATGGAGATAAGGTGGTGCTCAGTTTGGTGGAGGTGAGGTGGTGCTCAGTTTGGTGGAGGTGAGGTGGTGCTCAGTGTGATGGAGATGAGGTGGTGCTCAGTGTGATGGAGATGAGGTGGTGCTCAGTGTGATGGAGATAAGGTGTTGCTCAGTGGAATGGAGATAAGGTGTTGCTCAGTGGAATGGAGATAAGGTGGTGTGATGGAGATAAGGTGGTGCTCAGTGTGATGGCCTAAAAAAAAAAAAAAGTTTGGTTCCTGTTGGTTGTCAGTTGAGGTCATGGGTAGGTAGGGAATTTATTTTATTTTTTTATTTTATTTTTTCCAGCGGCAGCGAATGATAGGTAGGTTGTTTTCATTTAAAAACGAGAGAATGCGCTCATCCTTGTACAGAATGAAGAGGTGCCTTTACAAAAACGTAATTATAGTTTGCATCATATAGTTATTTATTTATTTTTTTCTTCCATGATCATAAAATAATTTGGGTCGGAAACCAGAACCAAACAAACAATTTTTTTAGGCCTAAGGTGGTGCTCAGTAGGGATCGACCGATATGGATTTTTTTAGGGCCGATACCGATTTTTTTTCATTAGCCTTTTTTCATCGCCGATACCGATGTTCTTGAGCCGATATTTGGAGCCGATAATACCCTTGAAATCCAGAGTTCTCATGAGAGCACAATTTGAATTTGCTCAGCGAGTCACTCTGGGAACGAGCAATATACTCGTGTATTTTCTGGGCCTCCCCTGGCCCAGAACATTAATCAATCGCATCGATTAATCAACAGCATATCAATATAGGCGGGCCAAAAGCGTTGCTGTTTTACCGACCAGATATGGCAAGAGTCTTATCTATTGGTTAGCTTCACTGGTCTGGATACGTCACCCCTTGTATTATTCTGATTGGATATTTTTGGATATTTTCAAATGCATGCTTGGTGCCGCCCCTCGAGTTCGGCCATTTTCATTACTCTTTGCCAAACCCTACAGCTTTCTAGATGTGGGTCTGGATTTCCAGGCTAAGCCTCCCTCAATTTACCTCATAAAAATGACACAATGATAACAAATGTTACAATGTCTCAATTGATAAAAGAAAATAATATTTATTGAACTGTCTGTAAATCACGCAAAAAAATATAACAAAAAACAAAAAAAAAGGCTGATACTGAAGAAAATATCGGTCGATACCGATGCACGTAAAAAATGCAAATATCAGACGATAATATCGTCCGGCCGATATTAGGGATGGGCATTCGATTAAGTTGTCTTAGTCGATCATCGGGAGAATTAACGATCAGTTAGTCGATTAATCGTTAATATTTTACATTAAAATTAAAAAAAAGAATTATATTCAAAAATGAAATGAAAATACAAATGCAGCGTGTTTTCCTCATTGGGATCTTTATTATTAATTGAACAACTCAGTTAAACCAGATCCGTTCAATAGTTATGCGCTACTCTGCTCTAAGCAACGGAGCATGCAGCTCGAAGCCGGTGCTCATAAACATAACTAAAAAGAAACACAACCCTAGTTTCTTCCCAAAATAATAACAATAATATCAAAAAAACAATCATGTTATAACTTAAACAACCAGTCTACGGATTTTTGTTCAGAAAGATGAGCATGTTGACATGCTCTGGGGTCAGACGCGACCGCAGCCTGGTGACCGTCAGTCCAGCCGCCGAAAACACCCGCTCTGAGGGGACCGACGTTGCCGTGATGCACAAATACCTCCGTGCTAACTTGGCAAGGCGGGGGAACAACTTTCCACAATCCAGGGGCTCAGAAAGTTCTTTACTTCTGCTTCGATGCTAACCTCCCCTTGAGTGGTAGGCCTATAGTGCTCCCCAATAAGTCATTTTTTAAATCATAATGGTCCCACACCAGACTTCGCCGTGGCCTCGTCCGCTTCATGATTACATCGCCGTGTTCCAATATCCATACTATCCGTACTTACTAGTCTAAGTTTGAGTACGTAGGGCGTTCCGATTCAGATCGGGCGAAAACAAGTGTACTGAAAACTGTCAAATCACGAAGTGTGTGGCGATGGACACTTTTCGTACTCAGCGGCAGCCATCTTGGCTACGTAGCGGAAGAGGGCGGAGCCAGGCTGAGCCAAAGTCTGCGCATTTTCCACATAGCCTGCATTAATAGTCATTTTGTAGTTTTTATAGTTTCTATAGCTTTTTATAGCTGCTAGGCGTAAAGAGGTCACCGTTCAAAGCGGGATGTTTATTGCGGGGGAGGAGCCGCAAATTTAAATATTGCCCCCGTGTGGTAAAATGTTTAATTGCACACTACATTAGTTTAATCTATGAAAAATGTCCGTAATCGACAAAATTCTTAACGATCAATTAGTCGATCGTCGATTAATCATGCCCATCCCTAGCCGTTATATAGGACGATCACTAGTGCTCAGTGTGATGGAGATAAGGTGGTGCTCGCTGAGACGCCTGAAAGGATGCTGGCAAGTTCGAGCTACACACGCCGTCCGTTGATTGATCGACAGAATCACACTTCTGTGCGATAGGGGGATAATAACAAACAAACACAGTACCTGTGAGGTATTTCTGGCGAAAGCTTTGTTTATTGTAACTGAGCTGGGCTATACCGCTTCTATACCGCTTCCTCACTACTAGGCTGAGGCGTGCTGGGTCCATAGCGTACCCGCCAATGGAAAAGAGACATTAGCCTCTGAGCATCCAAACCTGACGAGTCAAACCCGAGGCTCCGTCTATCTTCATGCTGAGCGCTCCATACTTGAATTGGAGCATATCAGAATCGGCAGATTGACATTAGGGATGTAACGGTATGAAAATGTAACTGTGTTTAACTTATTGTGACCCAAATTTTCCCGGTTTTCGGTATTATCGTGGTATTTTTAAAAGTGTGTTCAATATGTTCAGAAAGCACTGATAGGCCTACATAAACTGAAATAGTTAAAAAAAGTGTAACTGTTTATTATATTTATTTATATATTATACTATCAAAAGTGCAACATTTAACATCAAAGGAACCAGGGTTAAGCATGTAAATAGCATATTTATCAGGAACATTTACAGTACTGCAGGTTTAATCCAAACATTCAATACATGAAGAACAATATGTAAACAAATCAAAGAAACACCACGTGTCTTATTATAAACTTTTCTTTTATTAAAATGTAAAACTCTACACATGAACTCTGTACAAGTAAACTTTAAAAAAATAGTGCATTGTGCGTTTAAAATAAATAGCCACTATAAACAAATTACAAAATTTACAATCATATGTAATCAAATCCAAATGTTAAGCCGTCTTTGTTTTCACCGTGTGAAAACAAAGACGGCTCATCGTGAATGAAAGTTTAACTGTTTAGCTCAGAATATTAGCTGTTAGTAACCACATAGATGCCTTCTTAATACATAGCCCAGAGCTATAGAGAGAGAGAGTTGCGACACGCTATGATCTCGCCGACAGGGTGGTCACGTGGTTCATGTAAGCCTCAATAGTTCCAAACACGCCGCGCTTTCAATGTTATACTATGGGACGACAGCAGAGATTTCAATATGAATGGTAAATATGAATGAAAAAAACACATAAAAGTATTTGTCTGACTGTTATTGCATTATTGCATATTTGTAAATGTCCGTTTTACATTTAGAGTGGTAGGGGGACAACTGAAAGCTATTATGCATTAGTTCAATCAACTCGGGGTTGGTTAACACAGGGTTGTGCGCGTCACCGCCAAACCTAAAAAGACGTGATGTATGGATCATGGAAACCCTGATCGAAATGGCGAAACGGGCCGCTTATTTCAATGAAATGGAACTTCAGGTTCTCCTGGGGAGCTATGACGAGGAGAAGGACATTATCACAAGAAAAGGGAACGCTAAAGCCTCTGCAACTCGGAGAACCAAAGCCTGGCAGCGGATCGCTGACCGCGTAAATGCGTTAGTTACACGTCAAAAGCATGATCCTTAATATTTGAGCCATGAATATATAAATATCCCAGTTAAGCATTCTTAAAGATCCTACCACATAACCCCTTTCTTCTAAAAAAATATGTACTCCGATGGCTTTCAAGCGGTCAGCGGATCAAGTATAAAAATGAAGTATAAAAAACATACAAACTGGTAAGCTTTTCCCACCATCGTATTAGTATAAATTTAAATAAGCCATTTTTTTAAGCCAATCGTGAAAAGGCCGACAGTCGGCAGACTGGATCTGGCCCTCAAATTGTCTTGACCCCGGTGGAGGAGCTGTTAATAAACATAAATTCAGGGCGCCCTGGCATGGAGGGGGTACCCGGAGGTACCTACCTCCTCAGAGAGTCAGGGGCCATACCCCACTGGTTGAATGTAGGTTTTTGTGTTTTCTTGTATTTTAGATTTTTTTTTGCCTTCGAAGTAACACATGCAAACCATGTGCTTGCCACAGCGCATACTATTCCAAATGTTTCTTTTTTTGGTAACTGGGTAGAAAACCTAAAAGTGACAATTCATCAACTTCACAGAATAATAATTGTTTTTTGTCTCTCCAATAATAAGTAAAAATAATAATATTAAAAAAATTGTGACAGTTGTAAATAAAATATTTTTTCTAAGCCTCAAGGATGTTTTGACATTGATTTTTGATAAAGTATGCTGAGTTTTGTTAAGTCACGCTCAGACTAGTGTCATTTGTATATTACAATAAAAAAAAAATCCCTTTTTTCCCTCTGAGGAGTTTGCAGGTCTGAAGTATTACTCAGATAAGTTTTTATTTATTTTTTTTAAGTTTGAGGGAAAGCTTCACGTTCATGTTAGCATACTGGCTTAACCTTAACTTTTACCTTACATCTGTATTGAAATCAAAGTATTCAAGATGTTTTACCATGATCATTTGAAGATATGAGCCACACAAAGTATCAAATATATTAAAGAATAACAACTCATTACGCTTGGATGAATGAATAATATTTTTTTTTTATTAAACAATTAGTGTGACAACAAGAACAAGTGAGTGCGATTGTGTTAACAGATTCAACAATGGACACAGCAGGGAACATTATATACTTAGGGCAAACCATTAACATATAACGTTGCAAATATACTATACTTTATGCCATTACAATACTTATAATAGCCCTGAGCAAATTCAAAATTGGTTTAGATCAATGGTCATATCATGGTTGGCTGTGCAGCGTTTGGATGCTCCAATCGGTCCGAAGAAATGGATGGCAATGGTCAGCCGTCAAAACTTACAAGTGACAGGGGTCAGCAACAGTCAAAAACTATAATGTAAGTAATGTTCACATCACTTGCTAGCATTTCAAAGGGCATAATAATTCTGTAGTGTAGAGAATTATGACTTTTCAATGATATTTGAAGTGCAATGGAAACGGATCTTACAAGCCTACCTACAGGTACACTTTGAAGATGACCAATTCACTGCCACAAAATGAGAAGGGATGTTGAAGTTGAGGCCCGATGCAGTCCCAACAGTTTTCATTCATCGCCCTAAGCCGAAGAGGAGGAAACCCCCTTCTGTGAGGGTGCCTCCAGAACCAAGTGCAACGGACCACACATATTGCGCCAAATTAAACTTCGGTATGATCCATGCAGCTGACAATATTCCCCATTTCATGTAATTCAAGGATAGACTACACTCCTAATGAGATAACATAATTCATATTTGTACATTCAGTTTAAAAAACAACCAGAGGTCAGGGATTCTCTGAGGATTTGCACACAATGTAGATAATCGACACATTTCTACCCAATTAACAATTGCCGGTAGATCCATTAATACATTTTATTGGTTTCTGATTGTGGCAGCTGATTTCATTCACATTACAGAAATATTTCGCTTTAATTAATTTTCTTACATTGCCTTACATTGGAGATGACAGTAGTTGCAAATGCAAAGGCAAAATACATATAACAGCAACATTACCTTGTAATTGTTACAGAGATTGAGGGAGAAATTGAGGTGGATTTCAAGAGTGATGAAAAGGACATGACAGGAGACAGAGAGAGCAATCAAGAGGCCACTTTGCCAGGGGCAGGTGATCCAGGGCCAGCTGCTCCAGGGACCAGACTGCCAGGGACTGATGGGGCGACTGTGGAGGACCTAATAAGGCAACTAGAAAAGGAAAAATTAATGAGGAGAGCAGAGAGGGCTCTTGTAAAACAAAAAAGAATCAATTTTGCCCTAAGAAAGAGAAACAATTCAGTCAACAAGAAGTTAAGACGAAAAAGACATACAGGTTAAACTCACCGCCCATCATAATCAGCATTGTTGAAGCGGCGGAATCTGTTGGGCTTCATGTGCTGAACATCACCCTTTCCAGGATATAATTAAACAAAGTTATTTCTACTAGCTATCGCATCATAAAACCCGTCCTTAAATCAACCTAAATCCTAGTAATCCAACATAAATAACTAACTAAATAAAAGTTAGATTCACTACTGAACTTCGTAATTGTTGGTGTAGATACCTTCACATGGCGAAGTCGAGCTAACAAACCAGCAGGCAATCGGTCGTCTACCAAGAAAAATATATACATAATTACGCTGTGCATTTACAAATAAATATCAGTATATGCATCATAAAGGGCCTCTGATACAATATAGACAGTTGACAATTCAAAACAGGTAGCCATTTAATCAATTTACCTCAGAAGTTACTCGACGGCCAGCAATGTAAATGAATGATCTCCTACGCCGTAAAATGGTTATTTGGAACTATTCGAGGCTCCATACCCCGGAAGTAGGCGCTACAACGGAGTCCAATGGAAGTGTCGCCACTCTGTTATATCTACCACTCTGACATAGCCTATGCTGGTGGTGGGCACTGCTGTTAGACCCCCTCTCTGGACACACACCCCCTCTCTGGACACTAGGGGTGCAATGGATCACAAAACTCACGGTTCGGATCTTGTCACGGTTTTTGAGTCACGGGTCGGATCATTTTCGGATCAACAACAACTATAAAGATAAGACAAATGTGACTTTAAATAAAATCTTCAAATGTGTTAAAACAAAATAAAGTGAAAAATTAGGTAATAATCCTGCTTCCTTTAAGCATAGTCAATATTTTAAAAAAATGTAGGCATTATTCCTTTTCAACAAGGATAGTAAATGATCCCTAACCCTGGATTTACAATTTAGGATGTCTCTATTGCCTGGGGAGAGTTTAGAGTCTACACTCTCCCAAGGCAATGCAGACATCCTCATCTGCTTTTTTTTCCATCAAGTATGGTAGCGAAATACACTTTCTGTCGTGTTTTATTTGGCCTTTTGTAAATCCAGGGATTTCGGTTGGAAGACTCATTGCTCATTGCAAGGGAGGTTGGTTGTAGTCTTTTCGCTCGGTTCTAGCCCTACTGTTGATACGGGGAACCAAGCGAAAAGACTACAACCAAACATAAGCATGTCCGGTTCCGGTTCCGGTTTCCGTTTCAATGGGATTTACAGAACTCCAAATAAAACACAACAGAAACTGTATTTCGCTACGATACTTGATGATGGGCTGTTCTGCAACAAACAAATTTCTCCTACGGGGGATTAATAAAGTTGTGTCTTATCTTATCTTATGTTGTTAATACCGGAATTGTCCTTTACGCCTCGTTTCCACATACGTACATTCTCGTATGCGATCCAACCGTCTCCGATCGAAAGTCCATTCATTCCTATGTGATTCTCCGTAATGTCAGTTTTTCCTCCGAGACTCCTCCCCTCCGTAAAATATCTGTCCGGTATGTCCGTAATATACGTTCAAAAAATTTAACTTTCGCCGTCATTTTACGGAGATACCGTATGAAAGTTTTTATGTTTTTCACAAAACATGCAAGTACCTGGCAGGCCAAACTCCTCGCCGATCTCTTTCCAAGCCTGGTTGGTTTTGTTTTTATCTCTATATGTCGATCCTCATGTTCCAAAGTACCGGTCTCCTAAAAATGGCCATTATCATACGCTCCCCCATCTTTTGTCCGTAAATAAATTCATGTCCGTACGTAAAACTCCTTCCGTAAATTTACGGAAGCACGGATACGAAAAACATACGCATGTGGAAACGAGGCGTAAAACATGCGCTGATCACGTGAACGCACAACTTTTTTTCAGCCGATCCGCGGATCACTTGCGTCCCGAACTGTGAGGGTTGATCCGTACGGATCCCGGGTAACCCGTCAACCGTTGCACCACTACTGGACACGCTCCCCTCTCAGGAGTACAGCCTCTCTCAGACCACACATCCTCTCTCAGGACACACCCCCTGTCTCAGACCACACCCCCTCTCAGGTCTGCCTGCTACTGTTCCTGCAGAGGCCAGGAGCCCTTCTGTTACAGGGCTCGGCAGTTCAATGGCCCTTGACATATAGTGTGTGTGTTTTGGTTAATTGCCAGGCAATTCGTTTATTACACAGGAACAAAGGGAGAGCTGTCTGAATGTTGTCACTGGGCGTCAATCTCTTTCTACTTTATATGATTATATATTAACACTCAGCCCTCTGTCCCTCTTATTCAAAGGCTTCATTGGCCTGGAAAGAGCACATTCACACACACAAACAAGAACAACACTAATAATAAAATACACAGTGTTTCCCCCACGTTCACGTAGCAGCCTGAATTTTCTCCGCCGCTGCAATAAAAATCCTTCTCCTAATTTTTTTTAATTTTTTTTATACGTAGCTCCTTTTAGAAAATGTACAGCGCGTAACGTCAATTGCGCAGCACGCGGCACATCGTCACGTAACCAACATCAAAGAAGAAAAATACACAGCGAGTGTGGCAGTTGTTTGCAGTAGGCTACCCTACACGGTTGCAAAGTTACATTGATTCTAGCAGTAGCGAGTGAAGCGGAAGATCGAAGAAAGAAGGAAAGAGAGAGAGAGACAGACAGAGAGAGAGAGAGAGAGAGAGAGAAAGTAAGTTGCTAAAATGTGTCGCTACATGACCACCATTGTTAAAAACCCTCTGAGCCCAATCATTTTTATTGTATCTATAAACCGCAACCTCCGTGCCGTTTTTCCTTTAGTATTGTGTGTGTGTGTGTAGCTCCTTTACAGGAGCTTATATCCAGTCAGGAATTTATAGCCTAGGTATTTTCGGGAACTTTGAAAAATGAATCCATACTGTTAGATCCGATGTTGTTCTTTATTGCCATATAAAATCCGTTTTCATCGCGTATTTTAGTTAGGGATTTATGCTAATCGCCAGTAAACATGTGGTCATTAGCATAAATGCAGGGAAAAAACCTAAGGACTTCTTAAAAGATCATGAATAGTTTCTATTATGTATAACTTATATTTATTTTAGAATTTTCTCATCACTTTTTGACTCCCAAGACTAAGAAGAAGTGTTTTAAGCAATAACAAGCTTATCATCGCTCTCTTGTCCTCTTCCCCTGACTCTCACTGTCTCACAAAGGAGCTGAGCTCACCTGAGGTCTATTTGTAGTGCTAAGGCTCACAATGATTGGTATTCAATTAGCTTTATTTTTTATTTTTCATGTGTGTGAGTCTGTGTTCTTTTCAAATTTTAGTTAGGTTTATAATTTAAAAAGATGTGTTTTGCCCATTGTTGCAGGAGATTTCATTTTTGAACAAAGTGTCTTATGTAAAAAAACTGTTATGCTTTGGGCATAGCAACCATGTTTAGTGTTTAAGCATTAGGCAAAAATCTGTAAATAAATTGTGCAAATTATATTTGCGTTGTGGCATTTTTTGTTTAAATATTACTATACAAAAATATAAAAATCTGTAAATGAAGACACAAAAGGCAAAGTTACAACACCAATAATCCCATCTACAGTAATACACAGGAATGTTTGAATAGGATTTAAGTGCATATTCTCCTCTCAAAGTGCACCAGATTCATGCATTCCAATGTAAAGGGTACAAAAAAAATTCGGTTGTAGAATGAGGTCTGCATCTCCCTCTCCTCTCCTCGTGTTGGCTGTCTGTATGTGTCTTTCACCACCTCACACGCCGGGGGGGGGTATTAAAAGCATCGCTCGGAGCCGCGGCGGGCCCGCTGTCCTCCAGGCTAATGCCTTTATTGTGTTCGCTCCTCCAGAGAACCTCCTCTCTCTGACGGCTGATCCACGGCCAGCTGCTCGGACTGTCGCCACACTGGGGCCACTCTCGCGCACACACACACACACACACACACACACACACACACACACACACACACACACACACACACACACACACACACACACACACACACACACACACACACACACACACACACACACACACACACACACACACACACACACACACACACACACACACACACACACAGAGCGTGCGCGCTACTGGGCACTCTGATACACGCTCACATGCACCCGATCATGCATGAAGCGACTCTGCACACTAACATGCACTTCATCTCCAGACACACATTCATATAGACCCTTGCACACTCCCTTACGTGCACATTACACACACATGCGCGCGCGTCTGTCTGCCGCCTACTAAATTATGAAATGTAAACACCTAACTGTATTCAGAGTGTAATCTTGGTGGGTTAAAAGTCCACTGGTTTATTGTGCTTCCTGCAGCCCTGTGCCGTGTTCCAATACCCGTACTATCCATACTTGCTAGCCAAATTTTGAGTACGTAGTACGTTCCAATTCAGATCCGGTGAAAAGAAGTATAGTTCAAGGACCCGGATGTCGTACTCAAAACGGGTTAATCGTGAAGTGTGGATTGAAGGACACTTTCCGTACTCAACGGCAGCAATCTTGGCTACGTAGCGGAAGAGGCTGAGCCAAAGTCGGCGCATTTTCCACATAGCCTGCATTAATAGTCATTTTGTAGTTTTTATAGCTTTTTATAGCTGCTAGGCGTAAAGAGTTCACCGTTCAAAGCGGGATGTTTATTGCGGAGGCAGACGTGATCATAATTTCCGGTTAGTGCACCACGGAGTACTCGATTTGGAACAGCACTCGCATCTGAAAAATGAACGTACTCAGTGAGTACGGATAGTATACTTCCTTTAAGTATACTCATGGAAGTACGGGTATTGGAACACGGCACTGGTCAGTGATGCTCTCTGATTGGCTGGCTTCCTGGTACCTTTCGGCAACACGGCTCTTATAAACTCTGTTTACAATGTCAACATAACTACAGGGGGCGAGGTGGCTTATGATTTCAGGGAATTAATTTCACACTGATTTCGGAAATTAATTTTAAGATGGTTTTAGTTGAAGAATAATTTTGAAGTAATTAGGTTAAGATGATTTATTTCAAGAAGGTTCCGATGAGGAAATGGGGACTCGACAGGAGAGGAGGTCGTTGGTTCATTAGTCTGGGTACTAGTTAAAAAACGTTATTGTCTGTTTGCTCTGCACATAAATTAGAATATCATCTAGGGCTGCAACTAACGATTATTTTAATAATCGATTAATCGATGAATCGGATAAAAAAAGAAACGTTTGTAATTGCCGCATCTTTATTCAAAAACTGAACATTAATTCAAATTCACAGTGCAGGCTGAAGTGTAAAAGCACCAGGTTATTGCACCAACGTCCCGGAACTATTAAAAGTAATATTAAATGATAAAAAAATAAAACATAAATGGGACGGCACAATCAATGTTTTTTGTTTTTTTTGATACATTTTTAAGGTGATGATATGCCGATTTTGTTACTGATTTGATGTGACTGTCGAAATGTAAATCTGAATCCATGATAACCCCTAGATTTCTGGCTTTGAGGTTTTCAGGGACAGAGAGTGAAGGTGTTGGGTTACTTTAAGCCTTTTAAAGCCCAGTTCAGACCAAAGATTCACCTTGCAACGGCTTGCAACTCGCAACTCCTTGCGACTCCTTGCGACTCCTTGCGACGAGACGGGTTGCGACGTTCTAAAACTGGGCCGTTCACACTGGCTGCAACACGCTGCAACGGGCTGCGACGCTAGGTGGTTTCCCTAGCAACTGTGAACGCTCTGGCACAGCTGAGAGCCTCAACAGCATCATTTGCATAGGTTAGATTAGTTAGGTTTGCGATTAGTTAGGTTTGCAATTAGTTTTATTTTTATTTTGCTTGAGAGTAGACTAGAGTTACTGTGTTTTGTCATTCTCCGGGTATCAGATATTTCAATCTGATATTTTTATGCTGGAGTGGACAGTACGGTACCGGGACGGAGTAAGGCCGTGACGTACAAGTTGTTCTGTGCTGTGATTGGCTGAATAGAAATAGTTAAATCGCTGCGTCCTAAAACTGGACCTTGCGATTTGACATGTTCAATCTCTGGCGACTCCTTGCAACGACCCGTTCACACCGCCCCTGCGACGTTCTAAAACCGTCTCGTTGCAAGCCGTTGCAAGGTCACAGCAGATCTATGGGCTGATAGTCATTTGGTGATAGCGATACATAGATTTGCGTGTCATCAGCATAGCAATGATGGTCAATATGGTTATTTTGCATGATTTGCCCTAGTGGGAGCATGTAGATGTTGAATAAAGAGGGTCCTAAGATCGAACCTTGTGGGACTCCACATGTCACGTTGGTTGATTCTGATACAAAGTCGCCAATGGAAACAAAGTAGTTCCTATTTTAGTAGGTAGGACCTGAACCAATTTAAGACTGTGCCTGAAACGTCATTATTTGACACTTTAGTATGGTTAAACATGACTATCAATCAATTATAACAACGTTTATAGGTCATAAAAGTCGAAAAAGCATTATAGGTGGGCGTGCATGAACCATGAACCAACCTGTCGGCGGCTGGCTGTAAACAGTGTCGCGCCTACGAGTGACGTATTAACCGCGCGACTCAACGAATCGATGACAAAATTCGTTGCCAACGCTTTTAGTAATCGATTTTTATTGATTTTATCGATTCGTTGTTGCAGCCCTAATATCATCCAACACTCCAACAATCATCAACAGAAACATAAACCCAGTAGAGACAGAGATAAAGACAGGGCAGGCATCTTTCTGCCTTTCATAAGGAGGAAAATCCTCAGAGTTCCTTATTTTCGGGGAGGGAGCGACCTTTGCCGGCCTTTATGTATTAAATCATTTTAGTGACTGTTTACACCCCTGTGTCTCTCCGTCTCCCCCTCGCCCCCTCACCCTGTGTGTGTGTGTGTGTGTGTGTGTGTGTGTGTGTGTGTGTGTGTGTGTGTGTGTGTGTGTGTGTGTGTGTGTGTGTGTGTGTGTGTGTGTGTGTGTGTGTGTGTGTGTGTGTGTGTGTGTGTGTGTGTGTGTGTGTGTGTCTCCCCCTCACCCTGTGGCTCTGTCGCCCCCTCCAGGTGGTTCTTCGGTAAGATCCCGCGGGCGAAGGCCGAGGAGATGCTGAACAAGCAGCGGCACGACGGAGCCTTCCTGATTCGGGAGAGCGAGAGCGCACCGGGAGACTTCTCCCTCTCTGTCAAGTACGTGGAGCCACCCTCTGACCCCCACCACCCTCTGACACAACCCTCTCCCTTGAAATGGCTGTCTGTCTGTCTCTCTCTCCCCTGATGGCGGCGCTCTCTCTCTCTCACTCTCTGATGGTAGTGCTCTCCCTCCCCCTCAGGTTCGGTAACGACGTGCAGCACTTCAAGGTGCTCCGTGACGGCGCGGGGAAGTACTTCCTGTGGGTGGTGAAGTTCAACAGCCTGAACGAGCTGGTGGACTACCACCGCACCACCTCGGTGTCCCGCAACCAGCAGATCTTCCTGCGCGACATCGAGCAGGTGGCCCAGGTCAGAGAGACACGCACGCACGCACGCACGCACGCACACACAGAGACGCACACACACGGCACGCACAGACACGCACACAGAGGCATGCACATGCACACAAACAGAAACACATACACTCAGAGCTTTTTGGTTCTAATTTGCACTCATAGGTTCTAATGTTCTCCCCTCTTTGGTCCATCCCTCTCCCTCTCCATCCTCCCCTCCCCCCCCGTTGCCACGGCGCAGCATCCCACGTACGTGCAGGCGCTGTTCGACTTCGACCCCCAGGAGGAAGGCGAGCTCGGGTTCCGGCGCGGCGAGTACATCCAGGTCCTCGACAACTCGGACCCCAACTGGTGGAAGGGCGGCTGCCACGGCCAGACCGGCATGTTCCCCCGCAACTACGTCACGCCCGTCAACAGGAACATGTAGAGGCCGGCTCCGGCTCCGCCTCCTCCACCGCCGCCGCCATCGACACCACCACCACCATCATAGTCCCTCCAGAACTGACCCCCGCCCCCCCTGATCAGAGAAGACCCCTGGCCTGGGAGCAGAGAGAGGGGGGGAGAGAGGGGTACCTCTCAGACTGCTGAGGACATCCTGTCGCAGCTCCAACGCCATTGGTCTGGTGGGGGGGGGGGGGGGGGGGGAGCGGCCACAACCAAAACAGGAAAAGCTCCGCGCTGCCGACTGAAGAGGATTGATTGGATGTCCTGACTCCGCCCCTCCTGCTCCAGGCCCCTCCCCGTTCACATGCCCCTCCCACATCCCTCTGCTTTATATTTTCTTGCCGTGCCTCGTCGCATGCCCCTCCTCCGGTCGCCCACAACGACGACTCAACGCATCATCCTAACTACGTTTTAAAGAAGAAAATGAAATTACAGTAAAAGTGTAAAAAGAAAAAAAAGATTAGATGGCACAACAAAAAAAGGCTGAAGGTGGAGACCGAGCGTCCATCTTGTTCTCAGCGGCCATCTTGTGCTCGGCGGCCATCTTGTGCGCGGCACCGTGCTCCTCAGTGTTGTACCAGCTTCAGGCTGTATAAATAAATCAAGTATAGAGAGAATCCATTTTTTAAGAATATATATTATATATTTGTATGTGTTTGTCCGTTTTACCTCTCATCACAACTTTTTCTTTTTAATTTGTAAATTATGTTTGATTTCATGTTTATTCCTGAGAAAGACCCCCTTGTAGCGCTAGGAATACTGAGACGTCAGTGTGTTATTGTTATCCTTACCCCCCCCGGCTCATTAAAGCTTGTCTGCTGAACACGAGCGTCTGAACCATGTTGTCAAACGATGAATAAAGCTCTCCTCCTCCTTCCTGTCCATGATGTGATCGGATAAGAGCCTGAAAGAGCTCCTCTATCCACTGAGAGGGCTTGAACCAGGGCCTCTAACGAGGCTCTTAACTAGGCTCGAACCGGGGCCTCTTAACGAGGCTTGAATAAGGGCCTCTAAGGAGCCTTCTGGTGGGTCCTTAACAAGGCCCCTAATGAGGCTCTAATCAAGTCCCTAAATTAGTCTCTTAAAGAGGCCCCTAACGAGGCTCTTAACAAGTTCCCAGCAAGTCAGAGCTCGCGTCTCCGCACTCTTCTAGAGCTCTGAGTGTGCCCCCACCACTGTGCATCAAGGCGGGTTGGTCGACTCCCTGGGCGGTGAATGTAGCCTAACGAGTCCGTAAACATCAAGGGGGTCAGCCATGTCTTGGCATGCCCCCCCTCCCCTGGCAAGCCCCCCCCCCCTCCCTCGGCATGCCCCCTCTCCCCGTGTTAAAATCTATGTCAATATTCCAGAGGGAGAGAGAACCTCTAGAGGCAGTCGTCATGCCAACGCCATGCACATGCGCGTGTACTCGTTCATCCTCTTCCTGTGGTCGCCGAGGGCAACACTGACGGCATGGGGGGGTGGGGGGGTCACCTGTGAAGCCACGCCCACACGCCCCCGCAACTCAAATGATAATAAAAGAGATTGTCTTTTATGCTTCAAAATGAATTTAACAAAGTTGTGTGAGGCGACGTGAATAATGTAAAAGAAAAATAATGGGAAAAAAGATAAGAACGTGTCTGTCTGTCGGCGTGTGTGCTGCACTTTCTCTGTTGAGCGTTCTGGTCTCACGTCCGGTCCGTGTGTGTTTGTGTTTTTGTGCTTTTACGTTGTCGTTCTCTCTGAGTGCCTTTTTCTCTCTGGTCGGTCAGTGCGTCTGACCTCTGACCTACCCCCCAACGCGACCAGGGCGACAAACTATGTACAGAATAATTCAAGATGTATGATCGACCCCCCCCCCCCCCCCCCCCGCCCACGACCTCTCCTGACCTTTACCCACATGAAACATTCTTTATTTAAGTGTCTGTCGCCTTCTTTTACCTAATGATATTGTTTTATTTCCTGCTTTTTTATTTGCATTTTTTTTGTTTTTTGTTTTTCATTAATAAAATGCAATTATTAAAAAAAAAGCTCCAGTGGCTGTGGCCTCTGATTGTATCGACCGTTCTCTCGTCAGATAGTTCCACTACCTGTTGAACTGCACACCTGTGGTGGCGCTACTAGCTGTACTAAAAGCCTACGGCTCCTTTAAATGCGTCTGCATAATTGAATTGTACATCATGAGCGACTTGAGCAACCAAAGCGAACCTTGATTTAAATAATTAACATTGCAAATGAAAATCAAAGTGGCAGTGGTTATGAAAGGACTGTGGGGGGAGGGAGGAGAATTAAGGGTTAAAGTAAAAGTTATATTAATAAATTTAAAACACTCGTCGCAGGTGACATTTTGTTGTGCACGTCTTGCGGTCATGGGCTTGCGGTGACCTCCGTCATCAACAGGGAGGATGCTAAGGCCCATTCACACCCTACGGTAAATACGGATATGGACCGTTTCGTCTGGTCCCGGAGGTATTTCGTCCGTCAATGGGTCCGTCGCCTCTGAGCTTACGAATCCGGAGTGCTACGGGACAAACGGAGCAATACCACCGGAAATCGAGGCGGCTGTATAGATTGGCGAAGTTCCGCCCCTTCCGGTAGAGCTCATGGGACCTATGAGATCGAAAAATATGAATGGGTGTCAATGGAGAGAAAATAATTATTTTCTGGTCCCAGTCTTTCTATGCCCTGGATTACACATATGTTTGTGGATTTAAATGATAATTTTTCATGCAAAGAAAACTAAAAATTTTCGTGAAGAAGTTTGATAATTTTAGGTTTTATGTGAGGCCGCTTTGTGAACTACAGCTCTTCGCTGCTCTCGACGCATATGATATACGTCACCACACCCGCACTTGGAACTCGGAACAGAGATGGCACATAGAGATGGCACATAACTAAAACTCTCCACATGCCCCGACTTATAGTGGTTTTCACCTCTTTCTATGCTTTTATCCTCGCCTTGAAAAAAAGTGGTGAAGTGGAGCAGAGAGATCGCCATCTCTGTGCCGAGTTCCAAGTGCGGGTGTGGTGACGTATATATCCTATGCGTCGAGAGCAGCGAAGAGCTGTAGTTCACAAAGCGGCCTCACATAAAACCTAAAATTATCAAACTTCTTCACGAAAATTTTTAGTTTTCTTTGCATGAAAAATTATCATTGAGATTTTTCGATCTCATAGGTCCCATGAGCTCTACCGGAAGGGGCGTGACTTCGCCACTCTATAGAGTCAAAAGTCAGACCATTCGCGAAAATAGATAGAGTAGTATAATATCTTTTGTGTTTTCATATAAAAAAAAACGAAGCATTCTGGTGCATTCTGACAAAATAGAACATTTCCTTACAAAGACGAATGGAGCCGGGGAACTAAGTTTTTACTTAATTTATTTGCCTTGTAGAATTCAGCAAGATTAAAAGTGTAAATACATCAATAATAATTGGGAATTACCGGTATACACAAGTTAACATTCTCTCTCTGTCTCTATCTGTATGTGTGTTTGTGAGAGAGTGAGTGAAAGAATGTGATTCTAAAAGGGGTGAGTGTGTTACGGACAATCTATTGTGTTGGTAACTTCACTCATAAATCTATCTACAGTTAAGTATGCATTTAGACAAATACGATAAATTATCAATATAATATGTGCAACCTTTTATGTGTGGTTGTTCAAGACACACTGAAGGCATGATGCCACCATAGGTTTGCAGAGAACTATATACAATATACACACTGAAGACATGATGCCACCATAGGTTTGCAGAGAACTATAGACAATATACACACTTAAGGCATGATGCCACCATAGGTTCGCAGAGAACTATATACAATATGCACACTGAAGGCATGATGCCACCATAGGTTTGCAGAGAACTATATACAATATATTTCATTTCAAATTTTTCTGAATTGGATCGTCGACTACAGGAACTTCTTTGAGAGACGAAACGGAATTGCGCACATTTGCAGCCATGTTGAAATCAGCAAGTGACTTGATCGAAGATATCCCTTCGCGCTCTTTGCTCAGTTACGTATGACGCAAGCACGTTAGGGCGAGTCCCAAATCCCCATTGAAAATGCATTGAAGGCTCAATTTCCGAAAAAAAAAGTTTGTACATAAGAGTCAACGGAGAAGGCTTGGGCGATTTTCCACGTCGATGAATTCGCCCATAGAGGCGGGACGTTTGGGTGTGTGTCTGTGCCGTAAAGCATTTTCGAAACTACAATCTGACTACATTTTCGAGGATATCCGCTGCGTCACATCCGGATTGTGTCGGTCCGAACAGAGCAAGTTGCATATGCGCTTTTTCGCTGGAGAGGCGACATGGGTAAATGACACACCCACCAATCGACCCAGAAATGGATGCAGAACCATCAGCATAACTCTCAACCTGCATACTTAATGTAATTTTGGCTAAAAAAGTTGCATAGTGGGCCTTTAAGATACCTAGAGAAATGCGTGAGTGCTCACAAAACATCAACAAGTCAGCAGTGTGGTACAGGGTGATCATTTCTGATATACAGTACAAAAGCTGAAACTATTAGCCAGGAGTGGGAAAGATGCAGACGCAGACGTGGGAAGCAATAAGACACACCAACACACAGTTGTCTGTTGCAAAATGGTTCAGAGTTTAATAGAAATAGTTAGGGTTAGCTGGTATGGCGTTATCTGGTATGGCTATAGTCTAATGTTAGCTTAGTTTGTGTTGTTTCGTCATGTTAATCGCTAGAAATAGTAAGTCATTTGTAGAAATATAGCCTATCATCACAGACTGTAGGAATGTCACCCACCCTCCATCGCGTACCACACTGACGCTCGTAATCCTGTAGTGCAGGGTTTTTCAACCTTGGGGTCCCGACCCCATGTGGGGTCGCCTGGAATTTAAATAGGGTCGCCTGAAATGTCTAGTAATTGATTTTAAAAAAATATATATTGATTTAATTTTTTTTTTTTTTTTTTTAAACCTACAAATAATCGTACATAACTGTCTCCGATACTTTCATTTTCTCGAATATAAATCTAGTTCAAATAAAATGTAGCAAATATCTGAGCTGGTGCATCTTTGAGTGCCGCGATCACGTGACTGCACAGTTACATTACTTGAGTTCAAGCTCAAACCTGTAAAATGTAAACACAAACTTGCAATCAGAGTGTATAAAACAAAATGGAAAGATTTATTCGCCGACCGAACAAACAGCAGGGTGTATTTCAAAAAGGCTGTGACTGCTAGTGATCGGGCCCTGAAAGCTTCTCTTGAGGTGAGCTATCTCATTGCTAGGAATATGAAGCCACATAGCATTGCTGAGACTTTAATATTGCCAGCTGCCATCGATATGGTGAAAACGATGTGCGGGGGGAGGAAGAAGCTCAAAAAATTACTAAATTGTGCCCATTGCCGACATACTGCACCAGGTCGTAACCATAGTGAATTACATCAAGCCACATCCTCTGCGCGCACGTCTGTTTGCAACACTGTGCGCCGACAAGGGCTCTGAATATGAAAAAATACTATTTCACACAGAGGCACGGTGGCTGTCGAGGGGTTACCAGCAGAAAATGTGCCTCCTTGCATATATACCGGACATCTTTGGAAAATTGTCAATTTGTGCTCTTATCCTGGCTACTCTGTATTCGTTCAGAGTATAACAAAGACGTTAAAAAAAAAAATCTTGGAAAAAAATTGTCTCTGGGGTCGCCAGAAATTTTTGATGTCAAAATGGGGTCACAGCCCAAAAAAGGTTGGGAACCACTGCTGTAGTGCAAGGGAGTTCGTGCACAGATCCCTGAGACAAACGGCTACGCCCACACATGCACACCCATAGCGAGTGACGTAGGACGTAAAGTCCCGCCCAGGTCGAAGTGGCGTCGATTTAGAGAGTCCCGTGACTGACAAGTAGGTGGTTTATCGCGGTGCTGACCTCGTGTGGGGACCAGTAGGCGGTGTAGCGTGGTGCTGCCCCCGTGTGGTGACGAGTGTGCGGCGCGGGGCTTTGCTGCCTCAGTGTGGTGACAAGTCGGCGGTGCACCGCTGTGAGGGAAAAACGTGCAATAAAACGTTGTTATCAATCGATAATCAGGTAAACCAGAACGTTTACACAGCCAGTTAACCTTAATTCGAACAGCATTAAGCTGCTGGAGTGATGTTCGAAGACGTAAGCATTCTTTTACTAGTTTGGTTCAGGTCTCATCTTTCAATGTTGAAATTGTTGTGATAATGTTCACCAAGTGGCCCGTGATTATATTATAGCGACGTAGTGGGTACATACATATCGATGTCACAGCTTACAACCACTCAAATAATTAATTTAAATTCAAAAATGTAATTCGTTGTCGGCAGGATTCGAAACTGCGCGGGAAGTTCCCAATGGATTTCTAGTCCATCGCCTTCGTCCACCACTCGGCCAAAGCACGGGCATAAAGGCCAGCTTGAAGGGGGGAAAAGGGGGAAAGAGGGAAGAAGAGAAAAGAAAAAGAGGAGAAAATGATTGACAACAGGTGAAATTCTTAGCTTTTAATATGCAAAATAATGCTTTTTGAAGAATAAACATACTTATTAAGTGATTTATTGGTTTGACCTGCAAGCCATTAACATAGAATATCTTGAAATTGCCCTGTTTTGTTTGTTATTAATACTTTTTAAATGATGTATTCGTTTCAACAAGTTGCACACTCTTACCAGGATTTGCACCTGGAGTCTCCCACCCCAAGGATGGACGTGTTACTATTACACCACAAGAGTTGTTATTTTTGTTGTTGTTTTTATTTTTGCAAATAGTTGCATCAGCAACTATTCTGTTAGGTTTTTTTTGCAAATAGTTGCAACGGCAACTAATTATTATTATTTTTTGCAACAGCAAATATACTTATTTTTCAACAGTGAACGTTAACATATTTTCTGATAAGAAATAAAAAATATTACAATAAAAAATAATGTCTATTGGAGTAATTACAAGAAGCTTCTCCACTCCTCAAGGGTCTGTCCGGATGCAGGGCAGTACCATTTTCCACGTAACTGAGAGTGTCCAGTTTTCTTTGATTTGGGTTGACCACACAGCTTACACTCATAGTGGTAGCTCTCTTTGGTCTGTTGCTTCTTTGGGGGCTCTCCTTTCCTCATTCGCTCCTGGTTCTCAAGGGCTGCCTTGTGTAATCGCCATTCACGCTGGCGATTAAGGTGACCTAGTGCCTCTGGGTGTGCTTGGTGAGGGAGCCTAGGTTGGTCAGGACAGTAGGAGGTGGATGACCAGCCCTGGGAGGATGCTGAGGGTGGCGATTGGGTGGAAGGCCAGCCCTGGGAGGATGCTGAGGGTGGCGATTGGGTGGCAGACCAGCCCTGGGAGGATGCTGAGGGTGGCGATTTGGTGGAAGGCCAGCCCTGGGAGGATGCTGAGGGTGGCGATTGGGTGGCAGACCAGCCCTGGGAGGATGCTGAGGGTGGTGGGTGGGTGGAAGGCCAGCCCTGGGAGGATGCTGAGGGTGGCGATTGGGTGGCAGACCAGCCCTGGGAGGATGCTGAGGGTGGTGGGTGGGTGGCAGACCAGCCCTGGTTGGACGCTGAGGGTGGTGGTTGGGTGGAAGACCAAACATGGGAGTGTGCAAGGGGTGCCTGGTAAGTGGACCAGCCTTGAGTGTGAGCTGGGGGTAGCTGATGGGCAGAGGAGTACTCCTGGGAGTGTTCCGGGGGTGCCTGAAGAAAAGAAGTCCAGCTCTGGTAGTTTGTTGGGGGTGGCTGGTAGGTAGAGGACCAGCTCTCCATACAGCTGTTTCCAGAGGAAGCAGCATTGTGCTTGGTAATAGCTCCCCCACCTGTGTGTGGAATGGCACATGGTACAGGTGTCCTGGAACTATATCGCTGGCGGATTTTTGCCTCACCCTCATGGTTCTCAGGCTCCTGGAACTCCAAAAGGGAGTCTGAGGCAGACACACTCACTGACCCTGTGGTGTTCGGGATCCTGGGCTGCTTGGCCGTGAGTCATGTATAGTCTGTGGTATACATGACTCCCACATCATGATATGATCTGGACTGTGAACAAGGATGTAAAGTCGTCAATAGGGTCAATAGGGATTGCAATAAAGTAGTTAACTTTATTTATAAGTTAACACTTGATAAATACTTTTCACAGCAACATGTGCTGTCTCTTAATCAATGATTTGTATTGAACCAAAATGATAGCAAATTGTGGTCAAGCACCTCTCTGCCGCCTGCTGTCCAGGAGCAGAGCCACTTGGCCTCCTCGGTGCTCTCCACGGTCCTCCTGATGCCTTTCCTTTCTTCCTAGCCTTCTGGGTGTAGCTAAACGGTGAAAGAGACATCCATATTCTTTATTCATTCCATGGAATGTATGTTTAATTCTGGTGTACAAAATAATTACTATTTTGTACCTCGAATGCTTCTTGTCCATGACATGGAGAGCTGTATATAGCTGGACTATGTCCACCTCCTCCTTCAATGACAAGGCAGTGATGGTGCGATTCAAGCCAACTAGGTAGCCTGCCAGGTTATCAACCGCATCCCATCCCACAACGCTCCTTGAGTCACATTGGCTGGTCTGAAAATTGGTAAGTGAGAAAAAGAAAAACCAAGCAAATAAATGTACACTCTTGTTTCTAATATGTGAGCAATGCTGATTTTACATTCATTTATCTTATTAAAATGTAACCACATTTACGTTAAATATTGTGTTTTTGAGTAAGGCGTTACAGAAAGTGTTATTGACCTCTGTGACGAGGGGTCCGGGTTGATCGTCACCCTCCACAGCACCTGGAGGATCACCTGTGTGATCAGTCATGCTGATGGTGTCATCTGGCTCCTCCTCCGCCTCAAGCACCTGCGAGGGGACTTCAGAGACATGCACCTGCACCTGCAAGGGGATTTTCAAGACCTGTAACCACATTTACTTAGGTCAAATATTGTGTTTTTGAGTAAGGTGTTATAGAAAGTGTTATTGACCTGTGTGACGAGGGGTCCGGGTTCAGCGTCACCCACCACAGCACCTGGAGGATCACCAGCCCCTATCACAGCTGACTGGCACAGAATGTCAGTCATGCTGATGGTGTCATCTGGCTCATCCTCCTCCTCAAGTACCTGCGAGGGGACCTCAGGGACCTGATTTGGAGCCAGCAGGTCACCTCTGTTGGTCTGGGCCAATAAATACTCCACTGCTATGCGCTCGCCTGTAACCAGTAAAAACACAAAGATGAAGAAAGGACATGCATACACACATCCATCTCTTACATGAATAGCACAATCTTCGCGCAACAGAAAGGCATGTCCTCTGAATAGGGGGGGTGCCTGAGAAAAAGAGGAGGAGGGGATGTAATACTCTGGTCAATCAGTGTTGCTCTGAGATCTCTCTTACTAGTAGGTTTCCCGGGTGGAGTGAACTCTGGCACCAGAGTGGAACCAAGAACGCGCTGGCTTAAGTTGCTGAGGTGGGACATCAAGCGGACATCGAAGCTTCTGAGGGTTGAGGCCCCCTCCACATCTACTGCCTCCTTGGCCCGGCCCATGTTCCATCTCGATACTCCCTCCAGCATGTACATTTGTGTATGTACAGCATTGCACCGCCAGCCTAAGAAACAATAAATACTATGTTTAGTCAACCATTATTGTAAAGTGAATACACATGAATACCTGTCAGTGGTCATTTTGTAATTTTGAATAATTACAACACATTCTCTGTCATAACAGAAAAGAACATTAAAAAAAGACATACAATACAGTGTCTTGATGCAAATGTACCTGGAATAAAAGCACACTGGTGTCGGTGAAAACTCTCCAGGGAGGAGGACCCCCTACCACTCCTTAGGATGTCCAGCTCTTTGCCGCCCTTCTGGAGTGTCCCCACCTTCGTGTACAGTGCAACACCTGCAGGGTCTTGGAGGCACTCCAGGTGCTTCTGCTGCACTGCCCAAACATGGCGTATGCTTTCATGGCTCACCAGACGCAGCCCTGTAGTGTCTGTCAGCTCCCACACTGATTCCAGCAGCCCTGAATTCATGCCCTGTATCTCCTCCACTCCACGGGTCCTTCTCCTGCAGTGTGTCTTCAGTTCGTCCTGGACTGATGGTGGCCATGAGCTGTTCCTCAGTGGGAGTATGCCCGCTGTGGCTGCTCTTCCACTCTGCTCTCTTGGCCTCCTTCAGGCGTTGCACATCCTCCTGGTCCCATGCAAAAATGCAGGAGGAAAGCTTGGCACAAAAGATGCCATATAGAGGGTGGTGTTCTGTTGTGAGGCCGCAGTTAAAGCGTCTCATGAAATGGAAGCTGTCCAAGCGCACAGCAGATTGCCATGGGTGAAACAGCTTAGCCACTGAAGACACACCTGTAAAAAACAACATAATTACATTGACCAACCCAAACCGTTACATAGACCAACCTAACCCTTAATCATGGTGTGGTTACACCATGATTAAGCAAATTCCCAATTAACTGTACCACTTCAATACATTTATAACAAATGGTTCTAACAGGGTGTGTGTGTGTGTGTGTGTGTGTGTGTGTGTGAGTGTGAGTGTGTGTGTGTGTGTGTGTAATTTTCACCCACCTGACTGGCTGCAGCAGTCTCGGTCGACATAGATGGCCTCAGGTTCAGCTTGGCCTGCATTGTTGTACCGAGTGACGACGCCTTGGCACAACTCTTCCAACCCAGCACCTTCACCCGACGTCAGAACAGAGTTCGGGACCTGGCCAAACTCGTTTCCGATATTGGACATCCATGCCGCACTGTCCCCGATCCCGCCAGCCAGCTTCTTGGTGATCTGTAAAACAAACACAAGCACTAAGAAGTAAACCAATTTCCTGTTTTGTAATTATACATGTTATATTTTATATAGTTTTTACCCTAACCTTCTTTGTTGAATCCATCTTCAGAATTCTACCATAGGTAGAAGTGATCACTCCCTTCATCTCATCCAGATGGCTGAGAATGTCGTTGGAGTGGACCGTCTCAAACCATTGAGCAAGTGGAAGGGGCCTGAAGGTTGGTGGATGAAGGTAGCCATCTTCTTGTGGCGCTCACAGTCTGAGAGGTAGCGGATGGTCTGCCGTGCCCACTCCTCACTGTGCGCTTCTTCCATTGCAGACTGGACGTAGGAGGAACTGTTTCCACTGGTCCTTGGCTTGAGGAAAGTCACACCTTTCCTGTCCAGAGCCAGCTGGGTTGTGAGGACAGCGGGGAACAGGCTCCTGTGTGCCACATCCAACTGGGAGAGAATATCCTGGCTCCATGGGCAGACTAAGAGTGAAGGGTTCGAACACTTGCTGCAACGTGGATAGTCCCCTACCACTAGGTAGTAGCGGCTATCCACATCAATCACCTCCCTGACCTTTTTATATATACCGGAGCTGTTCATTTTCCCGGAACATTTTGGGCATTTCAAAGAAATCCCCCACATCCTCATGGGTGCCCAGATGAACAGCCTCTGCCGGTGGTACCACCCAGGCTCAGGACGAGAGGGTTTGGGCTCCAGGGGGGGGTGAAACCAGCAGGCTTAAAATTTCTGCTTCAGCTGACCTGTAGGCTCATATAGGCACTTTGCAATCCACACCTGATCTGCTTCCTGGATTACTTTCCGAAATTGATCGGGAAGAAAACCTTTCCAAACTACTGGAGTTGGTTTAGGTGGAGTTGCAGTGTGGTGTGGCGTGGCACAGCTATTTGAAGGAGGGAGCAGAGATGTCGTTGGCATCGGTGGTAGTAGTGTGGGCTTCGGTGGTGATGGCGTTGGCTTCGGTGTTAGTACTGTTGGCTTTTGCATTGATGGCATAACGAATCCTGCATAGTGAACCTGTTGAATATGGTTCAAAAGACCAACAGTACCCTGCACCTTGGCCCCACAGATGTCACACGTCTCCTGTGTATGGTGGTCAGACAGGTGCCCTGAAATATTTGCTGCCTCCACAAGCTGGTTGCACCCGTAGCACTGCACTTCCTGTCCTGCCACTGATGCCCCTGCCTCCTTGTCTCCTCTCCCTGCCTCTGCCTCTGTGTGGGACCGGGCTCCCCCTGCATCCGTGACTCCTCTCCTTGTCTCCGTGTCTCTTCTCCCTGCCTCCTCGACTCCTCTCCTTGTCTCTGTGTCTCTTCTCCCTGCCTCCTTGTCTCCTCTCCCTGCCTCTGCCTCTGTGTGGGACCGGGCTCCCCCTGCATCCGTGACTCCTCTCCTTGTCTGTGTCTCTTCTCCCTGCCTCCTTGTCTCCTCTCCCTGCCTCTGCTTCTGTGTGGGACCGGGCTCCCCCTGCATCCGTGTCTCCTCTTCCTGCCTCTGAGCCGACTTGGACTCGCCCTGCCTCCGTCTCAACTACTCCTACTCCTGTCACTCCTCCTGATGACAGACCTGCTGGCTGGGGGGGGTACACAAAGAGGGGCCATGCTACATACACCTAAGAATCCTACACTACTAGTTTTTCTCCAGTTGTTAAAATACATCAGGCATTACTGCAAAATCACTGAAGCCCACCAGTGGAAAAAACAAGCCACTGGTAAACAATAAATTAGTAAATAACTCACTTAACTTCTGGAACCCACAGGGGAAAATAATTTCACATACCTTTTGGAAGCCACAGGAGCACTGAAGGCTTCTCCCGAACAGATCCTTACTAGCACTATGGCTCTGCAGGGGGCAAGCATCGATACTCTCCAATAGGGCCCGACCGATTTATCGGCCTGCCGATTTAATCGGCCGATTATAGCCTTTTTGAAAATAATCGGCATCGGCCAAAAAGACGCCGATTTTTTTTTTGTTGTAAATGTTATTGCGATTAGTATCCTGCAGATTGCGCTCCTACTCGCCTTGCTAACAAACAACTTTAGCTGGAGTAAAAAAGAGGAGATTGAATTTTACCGTACAACATGAAAGCACGCTCGCTCAGGCAGCTGCGCGCTCACCTCACCAATGTACACAAGACGCGTTGTTTGAGCATGTTGTGCCTGTTTTTCTTTAGGTCCCAGGCCATGTTAATTTGTTATACTGTAGACTCTAACGGTGAGACCATACTGCTCAGCACGCACGTGTTAGTCACTGCTCACGAGCGCAGCACATTGGGAGTTAGTTATTTATTTTACATTTTACATTACACTCATTTTTGACTGTAAATGTATTCTAAAACACTCAAAGGTTCTGCATTCAATTCACATATTCGTCAAAAGTGTTTAAAGTATATTTAAGGTATCAAAAACTACGTTTTATATGTTGTTGTTTTTTTTTAAATCGGCCGATTAAATCGTAATCGTAATTTTTCTCTGAAAATAATCGGTATCGGCACTCAAAAATCAATATCGGTCGGGCCCTACTCTCCAAGGCCTTTTTCCATTTCTTGGCCCCTGGCCGTTTGCCAGTCGAGAAGCGGTATTGGCCCTGGGCATATTTTATGCAGAGGTCCCTCCAGTAGCTGTCTGACTTTCCTGTCTTAGTCATCTGCGAACATTAAATATAAAACAGGTTAATGTCGAGCTAGGCTATGTGTGTACAGACAGACCGAGTGGAGGAAAGGATTATAATGTGTGTGTGCGTGCGTGCGTGCGTGCGTGCGTGTGTGTGTGTGTGTGTGTGTATTTATGTAGGTAGGTATGTTTTGCCGTACTGTTTTATTAATGTTAATAATTAAACTTGGCACAAGCATGTCATAGGCTACATCTGGACACATCTGCCAACATATAACCAGGCTCCATTACCGGAGGGGACGAACCCTGGCACAATTATTTCACATCATAAGGCGTTTAAACGGCAAATAAATAAGTTATTATTGGACTTCTGATTCTATCATATCGCCAATATCCCCACCCTGCTGGCCGTAGCCACACAGTGCTAGTATGCACAGCAGTCAGATGCTCCGTTAGCAAAGTGGCCACGCAACAAGAAAGTTGAATATCATGCTGCCGGGACGAGAAATTAAATCGTTAACCGTTTTGTTTTTTATGGTGTTGCTTTTATGAGTATTAATCAAGTTTCCAAACCTTTTTCCCCGAGTCAGTTGTTGTGATGCGGTGGAAAAAAATGGCTGCCACTCTAAAGCGATAACCACGCCTCCTAAGTCACGTGACCTACACAGTTCGGAATCAGTGCTCGGACCTTGTTCGGACCTTGTTTGAAACTCTATGATCTCGATAGGAATGTGTTCGGAATAAAGCTGATATTAAACATCTGATAATATAAAACAGCCCACATTTCTAACGGTGAAACATTATCCACTTTACCGGAGCTGGAGTAACGAGCCCACTCTCTTCAAATGAGGCGAGGACATCGATTGGGGAGTGGACAGGACTTGCAGTGGCATCTCTCTCATCAATTGGGGAGTGGAAGGGACTTGAAGAGGCATCTCTCTCCTCAATTGGGGAGTGGACGGGTCTTGCAGAGGCATAACTCTCCTCAAATGGGGACCGGGGATCTGACCTGGGCCTGGGGCCACCGCTTTCAATTTCCTGAGGTGATTAATAAAAGAATACATTTATCTTTTAAAGGTTTTTTGTGTCTGTTCTTCATTAAAAATGAACTGTTTATTAGTTCTCCAATATTATTTTGATGTCTGATATACTGTTGACATAATATTACCTGCAATGTGAGGTCATGAGCCTGTGGTACGGTCAAATCAGGACATTCATCCTCGAGGTCTTCATCGAAGATATCTGGCAGGATGCCATCATTATCCTCATCATCAATATCACCAACCTGCTGTCTCAGAAGATCTCCTCTGTTGGACTGTGCGAGAAGATACTCCACAGCAATACGCTCTCCTGCAATAAGTATTCACCAAGTGAAAAATGATTGTGTAATAATTGCCTACCATGTCACAGTATAGGTTTGATCATCATCAACAGCAGACTTTTCTTACCGGTAGGTTTCCCAGGGGGGATAAACTCTGGAAGAAGAGGTTTTCCCAAGACTTTGTGGCTGAGCGCATTCACGTTGTAAATCAAGCGTATGTCATATATCTTTGTCCAGGATGTCTCAGTCATACCAAGTGCTTGTGCTGACCGGTTCAAATTCCACCTTGAAACACCCTCAAGCTTGTACATCTTGAGTGTGCAATGCATTGCATCTCCACCCTGATGAGAAAAAAACAGGATCACTGATTACAACAACTTGCAATATTATGTCAACATTCAATAGCAAAATATACCATATGTGTGTGAGGTTTAAACATGCCTGGAATGAAAGCACACTGGTGCTTATGGAAGCTTTCCAGAGAGGAGGACCCTCTGCCGCATCTTAGGACATCCAACGTTTTGTCTCCTTTCTCCAGCCCTTACCAAATGTTGGTATAAAGCTGCACTCCTGGTCGATCCTGGATGCAGGCAAAGTGCTGTACCTCCCACACTCGAGACATGTGGTCGTGGTTGATGAGGTGCAGCCCGGTGCCGTCAACAAGCTGCCACATTGAGTCTAGAAGACTTTTGATGAGGGCACGGGTCTCCTCCACTCCCCGGGTTTTCCTGCGGCAGTGCTTGGCTAGCTCTTTAGAGCTGATGCTCGCCAACACCTGGGCATCTGTTGGCTGATGGCCCTGATGTTTCTTCCTCAGCCTTGTCCGCTTGGCCTCTTTCAGATGACAAACGTCCTGCATGTCTCACTCAAAAATGCAGCTCGACAATTTAGAACAGAAGGTACCATACAGTGGATGGTGTTCCGTGGTGGGACTTCTTGTGAATCGCCTCATAAAGTGGAACACATCCAACCACACAGTGGATGTCCATGGCCGAAACCACTTGAGAACTGGGCCCACTCCTGTGTTCACAAGATCATAAATACATTTTTTATATTTGTAGTCAGACTGTCACCAACTGCCTTATTTGGCAAAAAACATCAACACAAATTACAGGTAACTCACCTCTGTCACGGCAACAGTCTCTATCCACATAGATGGCGTCTGGCTGTGGCTCACCAGCACAAAATCTTCAAAATCTCAGCCCTAACCCTCGCTGTTGCGCGTTCACGCACCGCGGAGCCATGTCCCAATACCAGTTTAAAGGTAGCTTAAGGGGTAGGGGGAGGGCTAACATCCCCTCAAAATTGAGATTTTCGATGGGCACACTCAAAGCGCTTCAGTTCTGACTTGCTCCCACAATACCTTGCGAGAAAACGGAAAATCAAGAAATATCCTAGACAAGATGGAGGGCGAAAAGATGCGACAGGATTGGAAAAACACAAATGTAAGTGTTTTCTCTGCAATTAACTAGTAATTATTTTATTAATTATACTCTGCAGCCCGGCCGCGGGCTTCGAAGCCCGGCCGCGGACTCTCGGAAGATCGCGAAAGTCCGCGGCCGACTTTCGCGGAAGATCGCGAAAGTCCGCGGCCGACTTTCGCGGGCCGCCCGACCCCGGTTCTCGGCCGGGCTGCAGACCGGGCTGCATACGACCGGGCTGGATATCATGTCGTATGATATCCACCAGATCTTCCATGTTCTAGTGACTCCAGGTTAAAAATAAGCTTTATACTAATATATTATATTATATTAGTAATATTCTATAAGTAATATTATGTATACTAATATATTATATTATATTAGTAATATTCTATAAGTATTATTATATATACTAATATATTATATTAGTAATATTACATGGTTAATCAATGTATTTTTTGGCAGTACTATATTGTGTACATAGCTATTATATATTGTACATAACATATGGCCATATCACCCAGTTCTGGCATATAATTCCTAATTCCTTCTTATTCGTTTTCTTTCAGGACTTCGTTGAGTCCACTGCCACCAGCCCCCCGCCACCTCTCCCTCATGCTCCTCCACCCCAGGCACCTCTTCCACCACCCCAGACACCCCTTCCAAGAGGAGAGTGCCAGGGAGCAGGCGAGGCATGAGGAGAGCGAGGCAAAGTTGGCGGAATGGTGGAGAAGATGTGATTCTCCACCATTCTCTCAAAAGCTGAGAGAGTGTGTGTGTGTGTGTGTGTGTGTGTGTATTTTTAGGTGTGCGTGTGTGTGTATTTTTAGATGCGTGTGTGTGTATTTTTAGATTTGTGGTTCAGTGTTTCTTATTTAAATAAAGTGTTTCTTCTAAAGTGTTCTTGTTCTTAACCGATTATTATCTAAGGGTGCACTCACACTAGGCCATCTGGCCGTGGCCGTTTTAGCACCTAACCGTGCTCAAATCTGCCAGTGTGAGTGTGGCCAGGCCGGGCCAATTTGGCCACTTGGGAGAGGTGTGCTGCTACGGCACGGGCCGCTACGGTACAGATGACCTGAGCTGGATTACGTATAGTCAATGCGACGACCACGGACATAATAAAGGCGAGCCTTCTTTCCCATTAAACGGTAAACATCGCGTCAAGCGGTTCAACTGTTGGTGTGTTCTCTGTGTTATCCATTGTTGTTAAAACTCTGACTGGCGGCAGACTTTATTATGGTCCATGCAGCGGACGCTTGGTGATGACGTGTTACGACGTGATGACGTATGTACAAGAGCCTTCCGTGGCCAGGCCACAGCTGCGACGGCCAACGGCCACGGCCAGATGGCCTAGTGTAAGTGCAGGCCAGAGAACAATGGGGCCATTTGAGCACAGTTAGGTGTGAAAACGGCCAACGGCCACGGCCAGATGGCCTAGTGTGAGTGCACCCTAATACCACCTTTAACATGTAGCTAAGTGACATTCAAAATAAAGGTATATTACGAGGGACAAATAAAAAAAAATCCTTTATTTAAACATGCCAATTACAAAATATAAATACCATTTCAGGTTAAACATCTTTACAATGGGTCTTGCTCGTTGCCCGAGACAATGGCAGCCAGTCTGTCTCTTGTAACATTACCATGGGGCCGGTTATCTGCTAGGGGGCACGGGGAGGCCATGATGACGTCACAGGGTAGGGGTAGCAATGAGCATGAGCTATGAGGGTAAGGGTTGGGGTTAGGGTTGAGATGTAGGGTTGAGACAGTGAGCAAAGAAACGGGATTGGGCCTTAGTAGTACCTTGAATCCACATCAATGACCTCTCTGACCTTGGTGTAAATACCAGAGTGGTGCAGTTTTCTTTTGCACTGAGGGCATTTCAGAGGGATGCTCCACATGCGCATTGGTGCCCACAGGGCACTAAAATAGTAATCTGGGTTTGGAGGTGCCACAGATCTGATTGGACTTGGGGGTTGGTGCCAATTCTGGCTGATCTCCTGTCTCGGCTGCCCACTCGCTTCATAGATGATGTGGGCAATCCACTCCTGGTCACCTGGCTTTATGACCCGGAGGAATGGCTTTGATAAAAACCTAGCCCGGCTAACCTCTTGAGAGCGCAAAGGGACTGGGAACCCCGGTGCTGGTGCTGCTGGAGGAGGAGCAGAGGCAGGGGCAGGAAGAAGTGGTGGGCCACTCTGAGTCGCTGGTGCCATCTCAGATACTCTGGAAGGGACAGGTGCAGGAGCATCTTGGAGACGGATGTTTGATGTCGTCTCCTGGGCAGTGAGGCAGACTGGAGCTTGAGCATCTCTGGGACAGAGGACTGGCGTCGGTGTCATCTCCTGGGCTGGGGTAGTAGAGGGATGGCTGGAGGAGAAATGTTTGGGAGGTCTGGTGGAGATAAGACATGATACTTCTCGAGGTGCTCTGATAATCTGACAGCACCCTGAGCCTTTGTACCGCAGTGCTGACACTGCTCCTGGACATGGAAGTCTGACAGGTGCTGCGTAAAGTGGTCAGAGAGCACTTCCTGAGCACAAAGGGATAGCATATCATATCAAGCATATCATAAAGGTACCGGCTGAACTTTACAGACCTACAGCTGCTGCACTGGCCTTTGGTGCGTCTGGTGTATCTGCTGCACGAGCCTTTGGTGCGTCTGGTGTATCTGCTGCACTGGCCTTTGGTGTGTCTGGTGTATCTTCTGCACTAGCCTTTGCTGCGTCTGGTGTATCTGCTGCTCTACTGCTGTTGGCCTGCACTGCCTGTGGACCTGCAGCGGCCCCTGCCTGCTGTCCTAACTGGGGGAGACAACATTTTGAATTTACTCTCTAAATCCTCTTATCCTCTAAATCAAACAATACTCTGCATCAAAACAAGTCAGTTGGAGAATCAATCACATAAAACGAAGAACCAGCCAAGGGGAACAGCTGTAGAGGAAGCATTTGTCAGCATGTTTGTCTCACATCATATTTTTAAGGATTCAATGACATTACTTACATCATGGTAGCCACATTTGCAGGGGATCTTTTTCCCAAAAATGTCAAATTTTCTGCCAGCCAGCCAGCCAGCCAGCCAGACAATAAACAGCAAATAATAAACAATAATGTAAGCATTGAATAATAAGTACTGAAAAAGATAAGAGTAAATAAAAAATGTAAATAAATAAATAGAGATACTCTATATACATATATCATGTATATAGAGTATATCGTGGCGCTATGAACTCCTTCCATTTCCCTTATAAGTCCAGTTTGAGGAACTACCATCAGGGATGCTACATACAGTAGGTATATCATACAGTAGTATCATACAAATACTATACCCAAGGGGCATGCACGGGTACACATGTAACCGGTTAGTAAATCATAACCGTTTAGGAAAAATAAGAAAACGAAAACCGTAAAAAAAACAATACAACAATAAACGCTGCGCCATTGTTTCAATGGGAATCGCGACATCAATACTTTCTAATCATACGTTCAACATAGTTTACATATTTATAATTCGAAATGCGTCCCAGCCTTTATACCACGGATACTCTAGGGCAGGGGTGTCAAACTCATTTTAGCTCAGGGGCCACATGGAGGATAATCTATTCCGAAGTGGGCCGGACCTGTAAAAATATGGCATAATTATGTAAAATTAAACATGCTGTGAGCACACCAAACACAGGTTTCCCATTTACTTCCGTGAATAAAAAGGACGATGACCATTTTTCTTGGAAAACTCTGCACTCTGTGTCCACTTTTCGTCTTTTTGACAGAGACATTTTGGGGCAATGAGAGTGCCAAAGCGCATAATGTTGGAAGTATAAGGCAGAACGACAAGGTAGCTCCGGGCTAGCTGCACTACCTGTTTATACTTGCTCCCTGCTCAGCCCCGGTATAAAGTTTGCTTGCTTAACATAATTGCTATTGCGACTTCTAGTGGACACATTAAGAACAGCAGTTTCTTTCATTGAAAAATAGCAGATCATTTTATGATACATTCCAAAGCGACTTCCAGTTACACACAATTGTCCAGTAGTTCAATGTACAACAAATTAATCAGTGCCAGTCAATGCAATCCATGTAATGCTAGGAAGGATTTTTATATATATATTTTTTTTTCAATACTGTACTTCACAAAATCATCTCGCGGGCCGGATTAAACCCGTTTGCGGGCCTGATCCGGCCCGCGGGCCGTACGTTTGACACCCCTGCAGGGTGGGGAACGTCCGGCCTCCGGGCCGTATACGGCCCGCGAGGCCATTTCAACTGGCCCGCAATGCAATACAATTTTTTTATTTTATATCTTCATATATGCATACATGAATAAAAAAAAAAATCAGGAAAAAAAATATATCGCCCGTCATTAGTTTTCCGAGAGAGAGTCCTATGTCCGAGTCAACGTCAGGGTCAGTGAATACAGCATGTGATGTACGTACCACTGCGTCTGCATTGGGTCGGAGTGACTGACACATGACAAGTACCGACACAGACAAGTGATGCATCATGGCGACTGTCAAGAAAAGGAAGGTGGACGCAGAATGCCGCGTATTTCAGGAAAAATGGACAAATGACTTTTTCTTTGTTGAAGTGAAAGGCAAGCCAGTGTGCCTAGTTTGTGGCGAGGCGCTTGCGGTGATGAAAAAGGCCAATGTCGAGCGCCATTACAGCTCGAAACATGCTAAACTCTACGAGTTGAAAGGACAAATGCGTTTGGATAAAATTAACGCTCTTCGTCGGAGTTTGGGTGCTCAACAAGCAGCTTTCACACGGCCACAGACTGACAGAGAGAATATTACGCGTGCAAGTTTTGTGGTGAGTGAACTGATAGCCACGATGCTGAAACCTCACGCTGAAGGAGAGTTCGTGAAGGAGTGCCTCGTAGCCGCCGCGGAGCTGCTCGCGCCCGACAAAGTGAAATTATTTCAAAGCGTCAGTTTGTCCCGGAGAACCGTTTCAGAAAGGATTACTGATATGGCGCAAGATATTGAAAAAACACTAAAGAACACTGCAAGAGACTTTGAGTATTTTCCTCTGGCCTGTGACGAGACAACAGACATCACACACACAGCGCAGCTTGCCATTTTTCTGCGTGGGATTACGTCTGAGTTTGAAACAAAGGAGGAGTTGCTGTCTTTGCAAGCCATGCATGGCACTACTAAAGGTGAGGATTTGTTCAATCAAGTTATTGTGGCCATGAACAATTTTGAACTGCCATTTGAGAAGTTGAGCGGCATCGCCACTGACGGAGCTCCCGCAATGGTTGGCGCGCAAAAAGGATTGACTGCTTTAGTCAAAAAAGAAATGAGCCGACAGTTTTCACTGGAGAGTGCATCAGTGAATTCCAGTAGTGGATTCAGGGCCCCATTGACAGATTCCAGGACATCTAGGTCTTGCCATGTAGGAACCAGTTGTCTCGTCTTTTTGTCTGCTCCCAAGACCTGAGCGATAGCTTTCTGCTGCTCCAGCATCCTCTCCACCATCTTCTGACGTGAACCCCACCTAGTGGGTGACTCAGTCACTAACTTGTGCTTGGGTAGATGAAGCTCTTCTTGAGCAACAGCCAGATCTCTCTTCTTCTTCCACGAATAGCTGAAGGCAGCCACTGCTTTCTTACACACACCCACAGCACGCTCCACTTTCTTGTGCTTACCGGCTTTCTCTGTGGGGTGGGGGGTGGGGGACAAACAAAAAAAACTGAATAAGAAACCAGTATGAATATTTCTAATACAGAATAGTGCACATGAGGGGCTGGATATTCAAGACAGTATTTTTTAAATTAATAGACATGGGCATGAATCCAGCATAGTTTGAATACCAGTTTATAATCTTTTGAGGTGGCAAATTAATCTTTGAGAAATAAATAAAGCATTTTAAGGGTGGCCTAATAAACATTATGAAGAGAAGGCCTTGACTCTCATTGTAAAACGTTCTTGTCTTTTTTCTTAAATAATAGTTTAAAAAATATATAATAATGAACATTCGTTTTTTTCATATTTATATGACCTGAAAATACAATTAAGGTATGCAATTCTGCTATTCAACTTACCAACAGCTGAGTGAAGTCGGTGGCCAAAACACTGTAGGCGAGTCCAGTTGTTGAGGGTGGTTGCTTTTACTATATTTGCTCCACTATCTGTGGTAATGCAAACTTGTTTGCTTTCACTTAGCCCCCACGAACCAAGCGATTCTGTCAGCCCTGATGCAATTGCCTCGGCAGTATGGTCTTCAGGAAAGTATGCCGTTTGGAGGCATTTGCTCTTCATAGCCCAGTCTTGGTCAATATAATGAGCAGTGAGGCTCAAATATGGTTCGGAAGTTCGACTTGACCGACTTGAAGTCCGATGTGGTGGCGAAGTATGCCACAGCCCGCAGGTCCCTCTCAACCATCCCTCTGCACTCCGCATACAGTTGTGGGATTGCTGTCTGCGAGAAGTGTTTGCGCCCTGGGAGTTGATAACGAGGGTCAATCACTCTCATTAGGTTTTTAAATTCTTCCTTTTCGACAGTGCGTATTGGCAGCATGCCTTTTGCGAGGAATTGTGTGATTGCGTGTGTAACGTCTTTGTGTCGTTTCGATGTTTTTTCATACGGCGCGATGCTGGAAAGAGCGGACATTATGGTCTGTTGATATGGCTTCCTTTTACTGGTGCTGGAGGAGGGGGCATTACCTGTCTTGCATAACTGTGCGTGCTCTAGTGGGTGGCATTGTCTTAAATGCTGAAACAAATGGCTGGTGTTTCCTGTTTTAGTAGCTACGTTCCTTCTACATATTTTGCACAGTGTATTACGCTGTTGTTCGTCCGACTTCAAATACCCAAAGTACCTCCAAGCAGCCGAACTTCTCAGACCCTTCTTTTCAACAATCTCCTCCTGGGCAGTACTATCATTTAATTGCTGTTCAGAACTCCCGTCTACAGAGTTCTCGCTCATTTTTAAAGTCTCTGAACTGTCTTGCTGCAAACTTAACTGCGGCTTCGCGCTGCTGCTAGCTACACGTGTGTGTGTATGTTGTTGTGTCTGCACAACCACACGTGATGTGGCTCGCTTCCAACTGATTGGTTACGTGCGGCGCTGTATTCGCGGGTCTGTGAAAACATTGATTTATTTTATTTTTTTTGAAGGCGTCGGCTAATCGAACATCTCATTTAAAACCGTAGAAAAAAATTACATCGCGATTAAAATCAAAATCGAAAAATCGCCCAGCCCTAACATAAAGCAACATAAACAAACAAGCAAAACAAACAAACAAACAACTACATTGACAACAAACTAGACACGCACATAAAGCAACATACACAAACAAGCAAAATAAACAAACAAACTAAAAAAAAAAAAATATATACAAAAAAAAGCAAGCAACGAGACAAGAGACACATAAAACAGATAGAGAAAAATAATTAAAAAAAAAAAAATAAAAAAAAAAAAAATAGACGAGTAGGATAATCACAGATATAGCATTATGATTAAGTTAATTATAGTAGGTTGACCACTTGGCCCATCTTAACTCATATACTTTGAGGTTTCCCCTCATTTTATATGTTATATACTCCATTTTGTGTACCTGCTGAGTGGTGTCCCTCCATTTTTCTATTGTGGGCGGGGTTTTTTGGAGCCAGTGTCTGGAGATTTGTTTTAAAGCGGTTATACGCAGCACTCTAAGCAAGTAGTTGTCTTTTTCCTCATGGGGTGTGTCTATGGTCTTTCCCAGCAGTATATAGTCTGTATTTAGTTCAACAGCACATCCTACAATGTGACAGATTTCTTTCTGTACCTTTTCCCAAAATATCTGCAATACAGGACATGACCAGAATATATGTTGTACGTTAGCGTATGATTCTCCACATTCCCTCCAGCAGTTTGTTGTGATTTTATTATTGTATTTAGCTTGCTGCACTGGTGTTATAAAGAATCGTGATTGTATTTTCCACGCATATTCTCTCCAATATGGCGATACAGTAGTTGTGTGAACATTCTGATTCATTTCCCTCCAGCTCTCCTCTGATATGCCTAAATTCAATTCTTCTTCCCATTTCAGTTTTGCTTTTGTGTCTTGATGTTCACAGTTATTTTCCAGAATAGTATATACTGCCGAAATTTGATTTGGGACTTTGATTTTATCATAATTCTTTATCAAAAATTGTACTAATGGATGTATGTCTCTGCTGGTCTTGTTTTTAATTTCACTATTTTGAATATAGCTTCTTATTTGTAGAAATCGGAAGAAGTGGGAATGTGGCAAATCATACTCCTTGCTTAAAGATTCAAATGATTTGATCCCCTTTTCATTCAAGCACTGTCCAAAAAAATGATCAGTCCCTTTTGTGCCCAGATATCAAAGGCTTCATCAATTTTATTAGGCATGAATTCGGGATCTTCTTTTTAGGGCCCGACCGATATTGATTTTTGAGTGCCGATGCCGATTATTTTCAGAGAAAAATTACGATTATGATTTAATCGGCCGATTAAAAAACAAAACAAACAAACATAGAAAACGTAGTTTTTGATACCTTAAATATACTTTAAACACTTTTGACGAATATGTGAATTGAATGCAGAACCTTTGAGTGTTTTAGAATACATTTACAGTCAAAAATGAGTGTAATGTAAAATGTAAAATAAATAACTAACTCCCAATGTGCTGCGCTCGTGAGCAGTGACTAACACGTGCGTGCTGAGCAGTATGGTCTCACCGTTAGAGTCTACAGTATAACAAATTAACATGGCCTGGGACCTAAAGAAAAACAGGCACAACATGCTCAAACAACGCGTCTTGTGTACATTGGTGAGGTGAGTGTTGTAATCGGCGTCTTTTTGGCCGATGCCGATTATTTAAAAAAAGGCTATAATCGGCCGATTAAATCGGCAGGCCGATAAATCGGTCGGGCCCTACTTCTTTTATCTCTCTCAGAGCCACCAAGTCTGTCTTTATTTCAACAGTGTTTTTAATTCTGGCCCAGATTTCCAAAGTATTTCTGATTGATGTATTGTCTTTTACTGGTGCTTTTCGTTGGTATTTTGTACAAAAGGGAATAGTTTTTAATGGACCCTGACACATAAACATCTCTATTGTTCTCCACTTTGCTTCTGAATTATGATTTAACCAGGTTCGTATGTGCTGCATTTGTGCTGCCATATAATAGTATTTCAGGTTTGGGAGAGCAAGTCCTCCCTTCTCCTTTGCCATTTTCAAGGTTTTCATTTTAACCCCTCGGTTTTTTATCATCCCATATAAATTTACCAATCATTGTATCCCAAATTTTAAAGGTATTTGTGCATAAATATAGTGGTATTGTCTGGAATAAAAACAAAAAACGGGGTAGTACATTCATTCGGACTGCATCTATTCTTCTACCCAAAGAGCATATAGCTGATCTCCACCTATTCATATCCTGTCTAATATGTGCCTCCAAACATTTATAATTCAGCTGGTACAATAGTTTGTTATTCTGTGGTAGTAAATCGCTGTTTACTGGATCTCCTATAACCATTGCTTCACACTTCTGTATATTTAGTTTATATCCGGATACCTTACCATAGTTATCAATGACGCGCATTAGAGCTGGTAGTGATTGTTCTAAGTTTGTGAGATATAAAACCACGTCATCGGCATATAAAGCTAATTTATGAGTTTGCTCTGCTATTTTAACGCCCTCTATTTCATTAGTTTCTCTAATATATGCTGCCAGGGGTTCGATACAGATTGCAAAAATTAAAGGGGATAGGGGATCTCCTTGTCATGTTCCTCGTTGTAGCTCGAAACTGTCAGACAGAGTCCCGTTGACTCTGATCTGTGCTTTTGAACTACTGTACATAGCTCGAAGCCATTTGATGAAGTTATCATGAAAGCCGAATTTACTGCAAGTTTCAAATATAAAGGGCCATGACACTCGGCATCCAGAGTGAGAATCAGCGTTTGGGTATTAATTTCCTTTGAGAAGTCTATTATATTCAATGTTCGTCTTACACTGTCTGCTAAATATCTATCTGGAATGAAGCCAGTCTGGTCCGGATCTATGATAAGTGGGATAATCTTTGTTAATCTATTTGCTATAATGCTACTTAGTAGCTTCTGGTCCACATTTAATAAGGTTATTGGTCTATAGGATCCACAACTTGTAGGGTCTTTCCCTTCTTTATGTATGACTGTGACTATGGAGTTACACCACGTATTTGCCCATTGACTGTGATCTAATGCCCAATTGAAGGCTTTCTCCAAAACTGGCAATAACTCTTTACTAAATTCAGAAAAAAATTCTCCTGTAAATCCATCATTTCCTGGGCATTTTCCCCGTCTCAACTTTTTTATCACCACCATGATCTCTTCTGGGGTAATCGGTACAATCAAGTTTGCATTTTGTTCTTCAGTTACTTGTGGTAAGCTTATTCCAGATAGGTATTCTTTAACTTCATTTTGCCGACATAAATTATTGTCTGAACTATACAGTTGTGCATAATAGTTTGCAAATTCTCGTGCAATATCACTCTTGCCTTTAACAATTGCTCCCCTTGTTTGATTTTTAATTGCTACTATATTTGATTTTTCCTGTTGTTTTTTTAATTTATAGGCTAAGTTTTTCATTGCTTTTGCCCCACTGTCATAGTATTTCTGTTTTGTAAAAATCAGAGCTTTTTCTGCTTCCATAGTCAATAGCCTATCCAGTTCATTTCTAAGCTTATTTAGAGATTTCAAATCAGAGCTACATCCTGTCTCCTTATGCTTAAATTCAAATGTCTTAATTGATCGCTCTAGTTCCTTTGTTCTTTTCTCCCTTTCTTTCTTTTTATATGAGGCAAAAGATATAATTTCCCCTCTCAGAACAGCTTTCATTCCCTCCCACAATATAATTGGGTCTACTTCCCCAGTGTCATTGATCTCTAAGTAGTTTTTGATGGCTGATTTTATTTTAGTCTTAAAGTCATCTATTTGCAGTAGGGAGTTATTTAACCTCCATGTTTTCTGGCCACTCTCTAAGTCAAGGTTTAGTTTTAGAGATATCAGTGCATGATCAGACAGCATAATTTCACCTATGTGGCATTCTGTGACCATTGATATGTGGTTCTTAAACATGAAGAAGTAATCCAGCCTTGATTACTTTTGAAAAAAAGGTGTAGTCTCTCTCTTTCGGGTGGAGGGCTCTCCATACATCTGTCAACCCTATTTCCTTTACGGCTCCTCATTATTTTAGCTGCCTGATTTGAACTATGTTGTCTGGCACTCTGTGTGTCCTTACTTGGGTCCATTATGAGGTTAAAGTCTCCTGCTGCAATAGTGACTCCTTGACTTTCCAGTACTATACTTTCAACAACCTTTTTAATTAAATCTGGACCTTCTTCCGGAGGGTTGTAAATATTCATAAGTGAAACCATAACATCTTCAATCATTCCCATGACCATTACGAATCTACCTTCTTTATCAGCAATTACTTTCTTCAATATAAAACCTATTTGTGGCATTATCAAGACAGCAACCCCTCTTCTACACGATCTATGTGAGGAGTAATATACCTGGGCCTTTGTAAGTTTCTTAAGCTTTTCATGTTCTGATTTCACTAGGTGTGTCTCCTGTAGAAAAATGATATCCCCTTTTTCTTTTTTAAGTTTTTCTAATAGTTTCTTACGCTTAATTGGGTTGTTGATACCATTCACATTATATGAGATTACATTTAAAACTTTCATATATTCAGAGAGGGGTTTGAAAAGTGCAATTCATTATCCTTTTTTACATCTTCCTTGTTATTGGTTAATACATCCTTGGTCCTACTATTGTTCAACTCATTGTGATTAACCATACAAAGTGAACAACACATATAAATCCCATTAACAAAACACCCAACAAAAACCTGACTTCCAAAGGTAGCAGTCTCTACAAGACTGCCTGTAGATTGATGATTCCCAAAGAAAGTATAGGAATCTGGGGTCTCCACTATGCTTTGCCCCAGTTGAAAAAGTAACAGCAGCTTAATCAACACAAGCTGCATCATTTATATCACTGTGAGTACCCGCTCCCCCCCCCCCCTCTATAACATACTTCCCTGTGTCTTACTGAGGTGGATTTCAATTTCCATACACGCATTTCATACATTTCATACAGAAGAGAAGATATCGTGTGTGTGTGTGTGTGTGTGTGTGTATGTGTGTACATGATGCACGTATGTGTGTTTATGTGCACGCGCACGTGTGTCTTAGTCAATATGGGTATTTGTGTGTAGTTTAGGACAAATTCAGTCACAGTACCTTTAATGTTCAACGTTTGCGTGTTCCTCTCAACTCCTTCAGCAGGTCTTCAGCAGTCTTATATTCTCCTCTCTGCCTCCTGCGCTCTTCGAACGATACTGCAGCAGGTGCGTCTCCGGCTTGTGCCCTGGCTCCCTGGTCTCCTTGTAGATGTTGAACTCCGCTGGTAATGCCCCGTGCGTGAAGAGCTGCCGCGGCCTCCCTCGCTGAGTTGTACGTCTGCGATCCCTCGTTGTCAAAAACTTTTAGCTTTGATGGGTAGATAATATGTGATTTCACCCCTTTCTCTCGTAGCTCTTTCCTTATTGGGGCATACAGGCTTCTCTCTTTTTGGATTTTAGAAGAATAGTCTTGATCGAAGAAGATCCGGCTGTCCTCATAACTTATTGTCCTCTTGGCCCACGCCGTGTGAATGACTCTTTGACGTGTGTCCCATGTCAGAAATTTGGCAATAATTGAGCGTGGAGCCGATCCAATTTGTGTTGGTTTCCTCTGAAACGCTCGGTGTGCGGCGACAATGTCAAGTTCTGCCGCTGGTATCTCCAGTTTTTCCGATATCAGTATCTTTAAGAACTTTACCATGTCGCTTCCCTCTACTCCCTCCCTAATGTTGTTCTGTCTGGATTTGTTTTCCAAGTATTCCATTTTTTCCACCATGTGTTTTTCTTGCTGCAGCAGGTGGGTTAATGCTCTGGCGTTAATCATCTCATTCTCCTCCAACTTATTCACTCTTTGTTCAACAGCCAAGATATTTTCGTTTGCGCTGTTAATCGCTGTTTGCATCTCTCTCATCTCTGTTCTTAAATTCTGGAGTTCTTCTTTCGTTTCATCTGATCTTTGCTGGAAGTCCGACCTGAAGTCCTTAATTTGTGCAGCAATATCGTCTTTTATACTCAGCATCAGTCTTTCCAAACTTTTACCGGCGTCTTTCTCCACGTTCTCCATTCTGATTGTTTGCTGTTGTCCGCGTTTGTCCTTTCTCTCTTTCGCCACCTCTGTGAACGTACCGGAGCGCAAGTCCATTCCACCTTCTTCCAAATAAGCAACTGCTAATTTGTCATGGGGAAAGTTCAAGCAAATTTCGAAAATAACATAGGTTTAGGGGGGTTATGTCGGAGAGAATTGTCACAGCCGCATAATCCGCGTCTGCTCAACCGGAAGTCTTGGCGTTGTGGCTAATCTTTAGCTCTGCTGGACTTTTACAAACTGTATGTTCGTGCTGAGGATTTTCCCATCCTGAGGAGACATGCCCTGAAGTTTGCATCTCTGTTTGGGACAACGTATCGCTGTGAACAGTTCTTTTCAAAACTGACTCTTGCAAAGACTCGCTTCCGCTCAAGACTGACTGACTCAAACTTGGAAAACCAGCTTCGAGTAGCATCATCATCACTGCCAGCTGACATCAGACGCCTTGCTAGAGAAAAACAGTTCCAGCCATCACATTAGGTGAGTCTAGAAATGCAGCAAACATGAGGCTTAGTAACACAGCAGTTATAGACTTTTTTTGTCTTTAGTTATGTGTTCATAATGGTATGGCCCTCTGAGGACTTTGGAAAAATTGAAATGGCCCTTGATGTGAAAAAGGTTCCCCACCCCTGCTCTAGGGTCTATAGCATATAACCACTTTTTTCTGATTAGTTTAATGTAACAGTAGCCTAAGCTGACAACATCCTAATTAACACCGCAACTGGAAATGAACCGCACGGAGATAACCATGGCAACCGGTCCAAAAAAAATTCTTTTTGCGATCATTCTGATCGCATCCGCGGTGTTGATAAAAAAATAATCCCCCTATAGCGCGACTGCGGTTCACTTATAATACTTTTTTTCATTAATAAAAAAAAACGGTTAACCGTGTGCACGGAAAAAAAAAGGGGTTGTGTAACCGTTTACAATTTTTTGTAACCGTTCACACCCCTAGTATACACATAGTAATATCGATATCAAAGCATTCATTATTATTATTTAGAATCTTGATTAGTGCGGTTCTTCAAATAGCGCGGTGGCGTCCGATAACGTCACATTATGCTAAAATGAGCAGCGATAACACAGACCGCGTCTTGACAAATACACAAAACTGACGCCGTGTTCCAATACCCGTACTTCCATGAGTATACTTAAAGGAAGTTGTTACGTGGCTCAAATGTAACAAAGAAACGGGGCAGGAGACAATCAACGTTTCTTCATTTAATAGGCTCTGTGCACAACTCTAGAAGCGAACTTCCGGTGTCGCCAGGTGTCGGCATACTAGTTTCCGGTCTACTTCCCGTATCAGTTACCACGGCAACTATAAATAGTAAAAAGATGGAAAACCCAACCAAACAACGGAAATTTAATGTTAGAAGACTTCACAAGCTTCAACGGAGTGAAGGCGGATCAAACCAACACTGCTGTGCAGGGCCGTCGTAAAGGGGTGAAAGGTGATGACGATTCTAGGGGCCCACAGCTAGGGCTGCAACAACGAATCGATAAAATCGATAAAAATCGCGTTGGCAACGAATTTGGTCATCGATTCGTTGTTTCGCGCGATTAATAAGTTACTCATAGGCGCAGCACTGTTTACAGCCAGCCGCCGACAGGTTGGTTCACGGTTCATGCATGCCCACAGCGAGCTTTAGTGTGAGCGACCACAGCTTGTATTTTGGTCATATCTTAAAACTGGACTGTAGGCAGGGGCGGACTGGCCATCGGGAGGTTCGGGAGATTTCCCGAACGGCCGGTCGATTTCAGGCCGAGCCGGCCGGCCGTAATTCTTTTAGATTTTTTTTATTATTATTATTTTTATTTTTTTTTTTATTACAAATTTATATTATATGTTTTGTTGTAAAAGATGTAAAAAAAAATGAAAAAGTTAAGTAAGCCGTGATTTGGGACGGCCTGCGGCCGGATATTTGCTTACAGCGCGAAACGGAGCTCTTGCCTGACGGTGAAACGGGGCCGATGTATTACTGTCAATTTAGAGGGGGGAGCACCCCCACAGTGTATGGGGGCAAAGCGAGCGGCCAAAGCGAGCGGCCGAACGGCCCCTCCCAACTTGGACTGCTCCGCGGTCTGTCATTTCTGATTGGCTCAGCCTGACACACGGCCGGGTCACTTACTTCTCGTTGATCTCACTGAAGTTACACCGAAATACGAAAATGTCAAAAAGGTGGTGGAGAGGAAAAAGAATTGGGTGGCACTCAGAAGTTGAGGTTGAAAAGGAAAAAAATGTTAGAGCAAGACGCAGCCAAATGTGCTAAATTAACCGACCATTTCCGTGGAAAAGCCAAGGTTGACGGCGACGCCCCTGTCAGCGAGTCCAATGGTGAGGCGGGAACAGGACACAGCAACATAGCTATGACAGGTGCACTAGCGAGCATGTTTGGCAATATAATAATGACTTAAACTAATTATGGAAGTACCAGAGACGTCAGAGAACTATTCATAATATTGTAATGCCCACGGAAGAGGCAGTGAATGAAGTATTGATTAGAGAGCGATTTATTAGATACCACCGCTAATAAACCATTGGAACACTTCAACACCGGTAACCACAGCAACGGACAACAAACCCCGGCCCGCCCCCATCTCCCAAACCCTGTGTATGTGTCAATGACAATTTTTTTCCACTAAAATAATTCTATCTTGCACTATTTAGATCATTTTCAGCCTTGATTTACCTTTCTAGGCACATGCAATTTCTAATATTTTGTACATGGACAAGATTGCTTATAAAATATTTCCCAGTGATCTTCACAATATTCTAAACACATGCACATCCCAACATTGACATGCAGTTGCAATGCACATATCCACGGATAAGGACTAATTTTTATTATTTTACACCGGGGCAAAATTCTACGCACGCTATTCCTGCGGTCTCATAAAAGGCCTCTCCATCCCAAAGTCCCGGGCCAAATTTTTGGGCCAGTCCATCCCTGACTGTAGGCCTACATAAAAGTGTTGTACCTTCACTGTCTTTGGGTTAAAAAAACTCCTTCAACTCAGTATCCGTCTAGTCCAACCGAAAACTGTCAGCTGCTGCTGCTGCAGACGTTTTGCAGACGGGCTCGGAGTCGGCACCGCGTGCATCAACAGTCATTCAAAGCAGCGGTAGTAATCACACTACCGGACGGTGTAGAAAGTCCCGTCAGTTAAAAATAGTAATGCAATCCATGTTAAAATCGGCAGGATATAGAGCTAGTTAGCTTAAAAAAAACAACTAACCAATGGTCACAAACAGTGTCAAATGTGATGTGTTCAGGTCGGCTCAGTAATATGATTGATGCGTTCAAATGCAGCAGAAAAAAAAAATTATTTTTGAGATTTGGGGGAAAACTTGTTATCCCAGTAATATAAAATAGATAGTAAAGATAGAATTATGACCTGTTTAATGTCCTATCTTGAACTATCATCATCTTATCAGCAATTAAAGCAATATTACAAGTTCTATTTCAAGGAGCCTCGAAAATGGTATCAATAGGTTTGACCGGTTAACCATGGACCTCCCTTATATACATATAAAAGTATATCATACATTGTATGTTTTTTTTTGTGCTATCCCAGTTATGTTTTTTTAATCTTTTTATTATTTAATATTACTTTTAATAGTTCCGGGACGTTGCAGCAATAACCTGGTGTTTTTACACTTCAGTCTGCACTGTGAATTTGAAGTAATGTTCAGTTTTTGAATAAAGATGCGGCAATTCCAAAAATAAATATAATTTTTTTCTATCAGATTCATCTATTCATCGAAAAAATAATCGACAGATTAATCGATTATTAAAATAATCGTTAGTTGCAGCCCTACCCACAGCCCAGGGGGGGCCCACAAAAAAAACGAAATTAAAAAATTAACTACCAGCCCATAGCACTAGGCCCCCCCCCCCGTCAACAATTGCTCCTTCCACCCCCCCCCCCCCCCGGTCAACATTTCAGCGCAGGGGGGCCCATCAGTACCTCTTGTATAGGGGCCCAGGACTTGGTGCAACGGCCCTGCTGCTGTGTACCGTTGTGCTCAGCTTCCAGCCGGTATAATGGCAGTTTAAGTTTCCACCGCTTCCCAAAAAACCCAATTCTTCGGGCGCAGTGGATACAGAAGATCAGGAGGACGGGGTTTGAAGTCACCAACCACACGAAGGTGTGCAGTCGGCATTTCGACAACAAGTTGATCACATCAACTGGAAAAGGGTTACGGGTAGAGGTGCACCGAAAATTCGGCAACCGAAAAAATTTGGCCGAAAACGCAAAAAAAGACACATTCGGCTTTCGGCCGAAAGCCAAATGAGTGGCCGAATCGGAGGCCGAAAGTGGTGGTGACGCAAAATTATACAATCTTGTCTGATTACACAAGCAAGGAGCACAGGCCACCTATACGATCTCAAAATAGTAAAATGTAACAATTACGCCACCCCCTCTAGCTTTTTATAGGTTGTGAGTTGTTTTGTTTACCTCGCCATGAACCACGGGAATGTTTAATCTAACGTTCGTAAGCTAGTGAATGAGCGCTGGCTCAACCTGTCAGCAGAGGGAGCAGCCGCCGCGGTGTGTTTCCGCGGGACCTCCAGACCTTTTGCTTACACTGCAGTGCTGAGTTCAGGCCAACAGCAAATCGGATCAGCCCGACACGTTATTAGATCAGGCCTGGTGCGGGCCTGCGTCCGTGCACACGTCTACATGCGGTAGTTAATAGTAGGGAGTCATTGGTTATTCCCGCTCACAGTCACCGACGTAATGAGTCGACGTCATTAAAATACAAAGAACTTAGCCTCTGCCTGTGATGCGCGCGTTAAACCCCCCCCCCCCCCCGTTAAAGACACCTTTTGGAGCTGTTAGGTTACCTTGAATAGAGCGCTGGGACGTGGGGGGACTGCGCCGGTCGCTCGGGGGGGACTCTATATATATATATATGTATATATGTGTCTGTCTGTCTGTCTGTCTGTCTGTCTGTCTGTCTGTCTGTCTGTCTGTCTGTCTGTCTGTCTGTCTGTCTGTCTGTCTGTCTGTCTGTCTGTCTGTCTGTCTGTGTGTGTGTGTGTGTGTGTGTGTGTGTGTGTGTGTGTGTGTGTGTGTGTGTGTGTGTGTGTGTGTGTGTGTGTGTGTGTATATATGTATTAGGGGTGGGAATCTCTTGGCACCTCACGATTCGATTCGAAATCGATTCAGAGGTCAACGATTCGATTTAAAATCGATTATCGATTATCGTTTTTAAATCGATTTTGTAATAAAAAAATATTTTTTTTTATAATATATATATATATTTTTTTTAACACATCCATTTTATGTTGAAATGCAAGTTGCATCGATTATTGCATTGCTCAAAAAAATCAATAGATGAATTACCTTTTTATAAAAGAAAAAATATCTTTGTCACAAATATGAATTTCTATCGACAACACAATAACCAATGCAGCTTGCATTTCAACACAATATGGAAGTAGCCTAGTTAAAATGTAAATACATTAATTTTTCTTTTAAATTATTAAAGAAAAAGCTGCTCTTAGTCAATGATAAGAATAAGACTTCAAACACAAAATGCCACTTTTATTTTTGATAATAAGCAGCATGTCCCTGAGAAAGAAAATAATGCACTTCCGATATATATATATATTTATATATTATTATTATTATTATTATATTATATATTATATAAATAGATATATAAGTTAAGAGTAACTTAAGCAACAGTTGTGCGTCTTCTCCATATTGTCCGCCATCGTACTGCTGCGAGTGCGAAATGCATCCTGGGATTTATAGCGATTGCAAGCACACACGAGCCACCTCCGATGCATGCTCGGTGAAACGGCGAGCATCAAGAACATCAAGAACACTTCCGGGTTTTACGACAGTACTCGCTTGATGCGTGCTTCGAATTGGAACAGTGCTCGGGCAACGACTGATGACGTTTCACGAGTCCACGAGCACACGAGCACGCACAAGTACGCGAATTGAGAAACGGCTTTTGTTTATAAACATTCAACATGTGCGTTTAGTGCGCTTAGTGCGCATGCGTGTATAGCGGAGCAGAGAGGGGAGTTTTCTGTTGCGTTCTGCAGCGGGCGAACAGAATGTTGCAGCAGGTGAACTAATTTCATTTTTCAAATTCCGATTATGAACCTTTCTGAATCGAGAACGAATCGTTCTAGAGAGAATCGATTAAAATCTGAAAATCGATTTTTTTCCCCCACCCCTAATATGTATATATATATATATATATATATATATATATATATATATATAAAAAAAACAGAATGAATTGAAGGGCATTAATGAAACATTAACATTTGAAGATTTCAAATAAACATTTTTCCTTGAAAAACATGTCTAAACATTTATTGTAAGCAGTAGATTTAAGCAATATTTAAAAATAGTGTTTTGACAACTTTAAACGGAACCGTCATTTTCGGTTTCGGTTTCGGTATTCGGCCAAGCGATTAATTATTTTTCGGTTTCGGTTTCGGCAACAAATTTTCATTTCGGTGCATCTCTAGTTACGGGTAGGGATGCAAATTATCGAGTAATTCATTAATCGATAGTTGTTTCATCTTATCGATCGATGATCGATCAATTGATAAGCGGCAATTCTGCTGAGAAGCTGAATTTCCCTCAGAATAGATTCTATCTTCTATATACGTAAAATAAAATGCTATCTTCCTTATGATAAAGAAAAAATGCAAATCATATTCCTTAATCAAAGATTTATTCATTTTGGTTATAATCCCCCTTAAACTGGGAAATGGGACAATATCACAATAACATTAACTATAACCAGGACCGAACTGTAGTCAACAAAAACATCCCTTGTGCTCCTCATCGCATAGATAGACCTATCTATTTTTGTTCAAGAAGATCAGCATATCAACATGCTCAGGAGTAAGTCGTGTGCGCAGCCTGTTAACAGTTAGGCCAGCTGCTGAGAATACACGCTCAGAAGGGACTGACGTGCCTGGTATGGCCAAGTACTTTCGTGCCAGGTTTGCCAGCCTTGGAAACCTTCCTTCATTGACCTTCCACCATGCTGTGGGACTGGAATCAAGGAGTGGTGGCGGATCTTTCAGAAAGCTGTCCACTTCTTTTCCTATGTCATCGGTGCTCCTGGTGGCAGTGTTGTTTTCGTCAGGCAAGACGAAAACGAAAATGACGTCGTCAGACCCCTTTTTTCCATGACGAAAACGAGACTAAGACGAACGTCACCAAAGCCATATAAAGACTAAAATGTGACGAAAAATTTAGACATTTTCGTCAGACGAGAACTAGACGAGACTAAATTGTTAGTGAGAGCATGTGAGCGGAGCGTGGAGCGGGTGGTGGAGCGGAGCGGAAGAAATACGTTGGAGCGGGTTGGAGCGCAGAGCGGTTTTAAATTCAAAGGCCGGAGCGGGGATTTGACTCCGCTCCCGTCCGCTCTAGTCCGCTCCAATTTTAACTGCTTCTAGCGGCTTACATGTAGGTGGTTCACGTAGAATAGAATGGGTTTCAATGGGAGCATCCAAGCAACCTGATTGGATAAAACGCGTCACGTGAGACCCTTCCACCCCCCCCCCCCCCCCCCGCAACACTGGCTCGTGTGCTCGTGCGCAGCTGCGCCTGCACGCACACGGCACACACACACTCATACACTACAGAGAGAGGCTGGTGGACGAGTTTTCGTCGGACTAAAACTAGACTAAAACCTTTTGAGTTTTCGTCAGACTAAAACTAGACTAAAACTTTCAAAGATAGAAATGACTAAAATGGGACTAAAACTAAGAAGCATTTCGTCAAAAAGACTAAGACTAAAACTAAATCTAAAATGCCTGCCAAAAACAACACTGCCTGGTGGTATAGTTTTCACCCATGAGTAAACTATATGCACTGCGTCTCTGAAGCACAGCTCCCTGGACTGGCACTGCACCGACCACCTCTTGCTGGTCCCCAGCGGCATCTGCTGATGTGGAGCTCCCACGTCGGGCTTCTGCTTCTGCCAGCACTTCAAGCAGTTTGGCATGAGCTCCAATCCTCCTTGGTGGGGTCAGAAATCCCAGGTGCTTGTGCCTAGGATCCAGCATGGTGGCTAGCATTGGTGGTGTTGACATCAGGCCATCAGAATCAATCTGTGAAGAAAAAGATAATAAATTAGATTTAAATATGATTTAAATGTGATTTCGTTTTTAATCATCATTTGTTTTTAATATGATGTCTTTTATCATTTAATGAATGAACCACTATTAATCATTAATAGATATTAATTATTAATATTAATTAGATAAGATAGCAAGTAGAAGCAGTTAAAAACTACAATTGTCAAACAATGTGCTTTGTGTGCAATGCATAGTTAGAAATATCTGCAATAATTAAATTAATGGATTTAGCTTACCTTCATCCTTTCACCCAGTGAAGTGCGCGCTCTGGTTCTGAATTCCCCCACTTTGCTGCGGTCTCCCTCGTCTGTCTTGAGATGCACGTTGATCAGGCTGAAGGTGATGGGATACGTGTCTGATATGGACACCTCAGTCTCACTAGACATGACGGTGGTTGCACACTTGAGTGTTACCAGCACTGGCGCCACATCCTCCATCAATTGCCAATATTCATCTTTCAGCTCCAGCGTCCTCGCGTCTGTGAGTTTGGTCACTGTGCGGTCTGACAGTACAGCAGATACGGGCCACCGCTGCTCCGTTAGTCTGTTAAACATATCACTGGCTGAATTCCACCTGGTTTTACAGGATTGGATGAGTTTATGAGACGGCAGCTGCATTTCTTTCTGTTTTGCTGCGAGCGCTTTGTTTGCTGGATTGCTATGATTGAAGTGTTGCACGAGTCTGCTAGCAGCTACAATGACTCGGTTAATGTAGGTAGCGAAACCGTCGTTAATGGCCAGCTGCAGAGTGTGGGCGAAACATGGAACTGAGAGCCAATTGACTCGTGTGGGACTGTTTGCCGAGACGATATTCCGTGCATTGTCGTGTACACAAGCAACTACACGCCCGCTGAGTCCCCATATATCCACAGCCTGATTTAACTTGTCAGCTAAATTGTCAGCCGTATGCCTCACTGGCATGCTCTCTGTGAGTAGGACTGCTGAGTGCTGACATTAACTGCCAGTCCGGTTCAATGTAGTGGCATGTAACTGTGATGTAGCTTTCTGTAGTTAAGGAAGTCCAACAGTCTGTTGTGAGGGCCACATTCGCGGTTGCAAGTTGTATCTTCAACTCGGCCTTCTTCCTCACGTAGCTTGCTTCCACGCGGGTGGTTATGGTTGTCCTTGATGGGATTTTGTACCCTGGCTCGATGTACTTTAGTACCTCTTGAAATCCCTGTCCGTCAACCACATTTATCGGAAGCATGTCTGTGGTAACCATGTCACAGATCCGCTGGGTAATGCCCTCTGATTTTGTGGAGTCACATACCCTTCGTCCGAACGCAGTGGGGATTGTAGGCTGCGATTGAGAACCACTCGCGGCTGCTTGTAGCACGGCTGAATGCGACACATTAAGGTGATAATTTAACGAAGTAGTGGAGTTGTTGTACTTCTGAATATTACCACATATTGTACATTTGGCGTCTTTATCGTCATTAATCAATTTGAAATGGCTCCATACTGCACTCCGTTTTGCCCTCTTCATCGTGTCAGTGTGTCCCGCTTTTCGTTTGTCTTGTCCTGCGCTTGCGTTCCCGCTCGTTCCCGCGTGTGCGTCAAGTACGTCTGGCGTCAAGCGCGCCCTCACGTGGACTGGTGGGGAATTACGGGTTAAAAACGCGATTAATTGCAAGTAATTTATTTTAATCGAGTAATCTCTTATCGACAATTAATCGATAATCGATTAATTGTTTGCATCCATAGTTACGGGTCCTTTTGCCCAACTCAGTGCCTTCTTTGTTCAACTGGAACAACTTCATCGCGAGGCAAACACGGGCTGGTGTGTGGGAGCGAAGAGAGAGACCGGCGAGTCCCGAGCCTTGCTCCGACCCCGAAAAGCCTGAGCTACCCGTTCCGATGGTCTTAGACCATGAGTACAGTGCAAAACTAACCTGTCACACGACGGTCTAAACCCAGCTCACGTTCCCGACAGTGTGTGTTGACCGTGAGCACTACAGTGCTATACAAAAAGAGATTGAGGTGCTCAGACAGCAGGTCCAGAGCTACCAGCTGCATACTATATTTGGGCTCGAGCGGTTTGCTACTTCCCCAGAAGACATCCGCTTCTACACCAGGTCTATAGATTTTTTATTGTTGTAGAATAAATTAATGTTTTCTGGGTATGTTTTTAAAATACGTGAACAGCTCTCAAACAAAGCATTTTCCATTAACAGTGTGTATTTGTGTGATGTATTTTTAAATAGATTTCCATCATATGAGCATCTGATGGCATTCTGGAAACTAATCGAGACAGCAACGAGCAAAATTATTAGGGTCACTAAAATCAACAGAAGTTATGCCACAAGCACAACTACTGAAAGCCCTTTAACCAGACCAACTGTAAGTATAGGCCTACCAAAAAGTCGGGGTGGCAGAGTAAACTAGCTCAATGTGCATCACTGATTTTGTATGGAGACATATGTGCTATTTGATATCCAATACATTTTAGTGGAGTTTGAGGCAATGTGAAGCTGGTGTGTTTGTGTCTGTGTGCGGCTCGCGTGCCTGCACTGTGTTGGGGCCGTGGTGGGCGCTCTCGGCTGGAGCTTTCTGCGTGTTGTGGTGGCTGACCAGGAAAGTGCGCTTGTGTGTACATTTGTGCTGTTTTTTTAAATATACATGTTTGTATTGATTATTTGATTAAACATATGACCTCAGCTAAATCCCCCCACGGACACTGTTATAAAAGAAACAGGCGTATAACGGTTTGTTTATAACGGTTGGTTTATCGCTAGCTTTAACATACACTCAAGCTGTGAGGCTTCTCTGATTTCTTCATGGACCTGTGGCACAATGCTCTGATAATCACCTCCGATGTTCCCTTATCTTTGCTAGACACTAAAAATTGGACACACGTTAGTACAGTTAGTACAACAACGGACAGTTAAGTGTTTTAAATACAGAAAAAAATGTTGTCGCTAACAAATGTTCACTAAAAAGCCGGTAGTCTGTTACCTACCCTCAAAGTTATGCAAATAACTTGAAATATAGAGCTTAAATCCTTTTTCCCGCTTGCTTGTAGGTGCAAGGGAACTAGCACCAACAATGGAGACATCTAGAAAAGCCAGACATGTTCACGCTATGGACTGGGTCAGTAAGTAGACCGGAAACTAGAATGCCGACACCGTCAGTTGACTTCCGGGTTCTAGTGCACAGAGCCTATTGCAGGGTTCCCCAATTAGTTTTTCCAGAGGGCCAAATTTGGTCAAACATGCCATGCCAAGGGCCGAAATGTCGTTTCATTTTTGTAATTCGCCATTTTTATGTGCAAATTTAGCTTTAATTATAATTACTGTTTTAGCGATAATGCAGGAGGGCTAGATCAATTAGGTTTAAATAGCATCCAGCTTCGACTGGAGGGCTTCAATCGCTTCGTACATGTCAGCAACAGTGTGGTTCTTGCCTTGTAGCTGCAGGTTAAGGTGATTCAGATGAGACATGTCACACAAAAAATTAACATCTGCCAACACCTTGGCGTCAGCCCGCCAGAAATTCGCGGGCTTTTGGGTTCATCACGCAGGTCGCACACCCTCTCCAACACACAGCCTTTACTCAGCCAGCGAACATCGTTGTGCAGCAACAGATCTTTGTGTTCAGCTGACATTTCCTCGGCACCTGCTTTCATAGCTCCACAACTTTTGTTTTGATTTTTTCCTCTTGATTTAAGATTTCACCAGCCATGTGAATTGCACATTGTTTAATGAAATCTGCATCAGCAAAGGGCTTGTTAGCTTTAGCAAGCGTCCAGGAAACATGCAATGAAGCAGCTGTTGCGCTCTCTTGTGCCGATGCCGTTTTGCATATGGTTAAAACTGACCGCTTGTATGATGTCAACATGCTTGCAATCTTTTGTTTGCGTTGCTCAGATGTTTCTGGGAAACTTCCATTAAAGCTGGCAGCATGCAAACAGTAAAAGTGTCAGGTTGTCAGATTTAATGACAGCCACGGTCTGCTTGCATATTAAGCATGTCGGCTTTGCATTGGCATGGTCCGGTAAAGAAAAGCAATACTTATCGGTCCATTCAGTTTTAAACTGGCGGTTCTCCTGGTTGACCTTCCTTTTCTTGGCAAATGACATGTTTCTTTCATCAATTTTCAATCTGTTGATTTTTGACAAAGTTGTAATTCCCTGGGATGACAGACGGATAGCAGGAAAGTGACAGCATGCGGCGGCTACTCTCTGGCGTGTGACGCTAGTGAAGTTGAAAACGCACGAAGCACGTCATTACGTATGCACGCGGTAACGTCAACGGTCAAGTGGATGGTGTGGGCTGAGGGGAAAATATAGCAGACCGCGCAAATAAAATAAAATAATATATATATATTTTTTTGGAGATAACATGTGAATGCGCTGGGTCAGCGCGGGCCGGACATTTGGCTCTCGCGGGCCGGATCTGGCCCGCGGGCCGCTAATTGGGGTTCACTGGCCTATTGCGTCAAAAGCAATGAATCAAACGGATCTTAACAATCATACTGCAAAGCACAAATCAAATCTCCCGCCCCGTTCTCTCAAGGCCAGGCCCACTTTTATCCGGTTCACGGGGACACACCCCGTACGCAGGCACACCCCCATCCTGGAACATGTGGGTCCAGGCCTATGAGAGCAAGAAAACACGTAGCACACAACGACAACCGAAAGGCCAATGTGGCAGTAACACCCCCCCCCCCTCTTTTTCAATCACAGAGTAGCAGGACTGATAGGAGAGAAACTTCCTCGAAAAAAACAAACTGGGCGATCGATGCCTTGCTCATCTTCCTGGAGCAATAAAGCACCAGCTCCTACCTGGCTAGCGTCCACATGCAGCTTGAACTGTGGTGGCATTAATAATAAGGACTTATCTAATTTACTTCAACTAGCTAAAGGCAAGAGGAATCGGAGAGTCCAGGTCAAGTATAGATGGAGAGTTTATTGTCACCCGCAAACGAGAGACAACAAAGCCGAATGGTATCCGCGAATACACACTACTGAATGACACCCGGACAGCTCCTTATATCCCCAATTCTTACACAATACAAAGTTGGACTTTCATCAAATATTGATGTGCATAGAATTTCCCATCAGGGTCATACTGTGTGGATGTCAGCATACTCTTATGTCTTCTGAATCCCAATGTGACCTTAGAACATATATTATCCTTATACAAACAGAGATGATGCACACGTGTGAATGTAAGCATTGTCTTCAGAGAGTACATCAAAAATGGGAGTAGACTGGACTCTCTTACTGGTGCCACATGGCAATCAGATGGGAATGAACTGGACTTACTCACTGGTGTCACATGGCACATAACATCTAGGCCAGCCGTTCTCAATCTGTGGTACGCGTACCACTGGTGGTACGCGAGCGCCCTCTAGTGGTACGCGGAGTATGAACGATTTTTTTAAGCAATTTTTTGAAGATGAAGCAACCGTTAAAAAAATGTTTTGCATGTACCCATCATATGCAATGATCTTAAACCTGCATTGACTAACTGCTGTGACGATGAGTAGGGGAAGCAAAATTTTTACAAAATCGTCCTGTGACGAGACGTTGAAGTATGCCTTCAGAGGCCAGACATTTCAGGACTTTTGGATGCAGCGACGCAGCGAATATCCTGCGCTTTCAGACAAGGCTGTGCGCTTTCTCATTCCATTTGCGACCAGGCTTCTCTTGGTCGCAAATGGTCGCAAATAAGAGCGATGACTACTGTCATGTCATCGCTCTTATTTTATCCCCAAAAACGCAGCTGATCGGACGCATCACACGATTCGGAGGCATGCTTCACATTTAAGGATTTTAGAAACTGATTCTTATTCTTTTTTTTCAAAAATGCATTCGGAAGAGAAGGGAGACTAGCGTTGCTCACGGGTTGGAATGAAAGGGAGAAAAGGGGACAGAGTTGCCTGCGGAAGCGATGTCGGAGATGCAGAGACTGCTTCACGCTACCAGTGTCTGTTTCGTACGGTGTGGAATGAGAGCTCGTGGAGGCACTATTGCGCAAGTACGCATGCTGCCCGAGAATGAAGTATCGCTGTCAAATCTGTCCCTGGGAAAAGTAACGTTGCTTGCGCCGAATTGAAAAAGGAAACCGCTATAATGAAATAGCGGTAATATTTCCACATTAATTGATAAAATAACAGGGGATGGGAAGGGGAGATGGCTGTTTCAGAAGGGGGATGATTTTGATCATTTTAATTCCAAAGGGGGATGCCATCCCCCCTCATCTCGTGTGCTGGAAGCAGGTTGGATACTGAACCAAGTCTGAGGCTAAAGCTAACCTCAATCGACCCAGACATGTACCCCTCTCACTAAGCATGATAGGCCTAATTTTCAATGTGTGCCCGAGTACATTCTCCTTCAAACCTAAACATAGTTTATATTCTGACCTTATGGCACTTACTGCAGTATTTTTTAATACTGAATACATTGTTTTTCTATGATACACTTGTTCTTACTCATGATAGTTTGATTACAGTGTTTTCGCAGTACACATGATTTCTCTCTTTGCTGTGCATGATTGCTTATAACAGGATTGTTTGACTCCAGTATTTAAATATTCATGTTCAATTCTTTGAATGTTTTGATGCAGTAAAATTTACCTCACATGATTGGTTGACTGCAGTTGTTAAAATTAATATTCAGTGCTGTGAATGCTTTAATGCAGTATACTTGTTAATAACCTCACTAGATTGACTGGTATGTTATATGCCAGATGATATCCCCATTTGCTGGGTAGCCCTATTGAAGCAGTTGTTCAATTGTTAGTATTATCCCGTTGCAAGTGTTTAAATACAATACATGAGTTATAGACAGTTGGTTGCTTCAGTCAGGTAAAGTTATGTGAATAATAAATCGTATTATTAATATTAATGCCTTCTGTGTAAACTCTATGTAGTTATAGGCCTACGCACTTTATTTTAATTCCGGTGGTACTTGGAGAGCCAAATCATTTCTAAGGTGGTACTCATGGTAAAAAGTTTGAGAACCACTGATCTAGGCTAAAGGTGATCAGCTCTTTTCCACTATTAAAGTATATATATGATATGTAGGTCTAATAATAATCATAGTTTAACATAAAATGTAAGGTTAATTTCTACCACAGAACGGCCGATCCAACTGCGGGGCGGCCAAAACAGGAGAAGATGTAAGGAGAGCTTTTACTCTCTCAAAAGCAGACTGGCATACCGGAGTCAAGTCAAACTTCAACGAGGACTTCAAGAGATCCGTCAACGGCGCAACAACAGATGAGAAACTAGGACAGAAACCTTGGTAAAACCCCACCATGCCCAAGAAACGCATCAAGTCCTTTTTACTCGTGGGTGATGGGTACCGGTCAATGGCCAAAGTCTTTGCCCGAACAGGACGCACCTGTCCTTGTCCTACCACCTTTCCTAAATAAGTGACTGTTGCCCTCGCAAACTCACACTTGGCAAGGTTGACAGTCAGACAAGCTTAAAAAAGGCGACGAAAAAGAGCCCTGATGACCTCCAAGTGCGCCCCCCAGGTATTGCTATGGACCACTACATCGTCTAGATACACAGCACAGCCGTCCATTCCAGCTACAATGGTGTTCATAAGACGCTGGAAGGTGGCTGGTGCGTTCCTTAAACCAAAACTCATGACATTGTACGAGAACAATCCCTCTGACGTAATGAAAGAGGAGACTTCCTTCGCACGGTCAGTCAAGGGCACCTGCCAATAACGTTTAAGTAGGTCAAACTTGCTGACAAACCTGGCGGCACCGACCTGGTCTACACAGTCCTCGATCCTCGGGAGTGGAAAACTGTCTGGTTTTGTTACAGCGTTGAGTTTACGATAGTCTGTGCAGAACTTGAAAGTACCGTCCGGCTTGCCCACTAGAAGGCACGGCGACGCCCAGGCTGATGAAGACGGGCCAGCAAGTCCATTCTCGAGGAGATAGGCCACCTCTTTGTCTATGTGTTTCTTTTTCTGGGGGAAAAACACGATAAAAACGTTGTCTGATTGGCAAACTATCGCCAACATCAATATCGTGTTCCAATAAATGGAGAATCGGAAAACAACATTGGAAACTCTTGAATAAGACAAATTAACTCTGCACGCTTGTCCCCAGACAGGTGCTGCAGCAACTGGGGAAGCTGCTTCCTAGGTCTCAGAATTATCTAAGCGGGCACGCAAGACGCCATCGTCAGGAGCCCTGATCTCATCCTGTTCCTGCGCTTCCACCGAAGGATTTACAGGAGAAGTAGGCACTAGAACACCCTCACTCAGAGCAACAGCACTAACAGCGCCTCGTTCGGGCACGTTCGGACGTTCATGATACGGCTTAAGCAAGTTGGCATGACATAGCTGCGAGCTCTTTCTCCTGTCAGGAGTAGCCAGCAGATAATTAAGATCCGACACCTTTTTGGTCACTGTATACGGACCAGCAAACTTTGCCTGAAATGGTGAGGACAGGACCGGCAAAAGAGCGAGGACTTTATCCCCCACTTCAAACACACAACGCTTAGCTTTTTGATCGTAGCGCTGCTTCATCTTAGCCTGAGTGGCAGTCAGATTTTCACGAGCTAGACGAACTGCCTCGTACAGACGTCTTTTAAAACTATTAACATAATCACTTAAGGTAAGTGGTGGCTCCTGGAGGCCTGCACCATCCTTAAAGGTCCCATGACATGAAAATCTCAATTGATGAGGTTTTCTAACATAAATATGAGTTCCTCTAGCCTGCCTATGGTCCCCCAGTGGCTAAAACTTGCGTTTGGTGTAAAACGAGCACTAGCTGTTCTGCTCGCCTTTGAAAAAACGGAGGCTCAAGCGCGCTGATTTGGAAATCTGTGCTCATGACGTCATGAGGAATCTCAGCTCCTCCCCTTACTCTGCCTGGCCCGCCCAGAGACGTTGGGCCGCCAATGAGACTCGACCGTGCGAGCGCCACATGTGTGTGTGTGAATACACACACTGTAACGCAAGTGTTTCTTGTCGGTTCTTTGACGTGTCTTGTATTTCCACAACGAGACTGTCGTGGGGGTTATCTAAGCCATGGTTGAGAAGGAATTGGGGGAAAGGAACTTTGGTTTGACTCGCTGAAGTACATGAACTGCGACATGCCGCCGGTTGCCGCGAGGCACCATCGCCCGGCAGCGGGCAGCCGGCCGCAGGCAGCGTGCGGTTCAGTCGACTTCAGGTTGATGTGAAAGTGGAAGAACCAGAGACGTCGCAGAACCCGACAAAGTCGTTTGTGATTCATAATATCGTCTGGAGGCGCACACAATATGTTATATGATATAGATATCTATGTATTATATGATATTATTTAGATATAGAGCTCCAGGACTGTAACGCAAGTGTTGTACACTTCCTTGTTATTTGGATAACCGTTCTGCTGTTGGTGTGATGGCGCATAACACGTCGGACTCTCGTATCTGGTATTTCTACAACGAGACTTGTATTGGGGGTTATCTCAGCCAAGGTTGAGAATGAATTGGAGGGAAGGAACTTTGGCTTTGACTCCCTCAAGAACATGAACCACGACAAGGAGGAGAAAGGGATCTTTGCCGGGCAGCGCTTATGCACCTCCGCCTCCGGCGGTGGTCCCTCAGCGGGGCTCAAGCGGGAGACATTCGCCGCCAACAATCCCTTTCTCCTCCATGTCGTGGTTCATGTTCTTGAGGGAGTCAAAGCCAAAGTTCCTTCCCCCCAAATCATTCTCAACCTTGGCTGAGATAACCCCCAATACGAGTCTCGTTGTAGAAATACCAGATACGAGAGTCCGAAGTGTTATGCGCCATCACACCAACAGCAGAACGGTTATCCAAATAACAAGGAAGTGTACAACACTTGCGTTACAGTCCTGGAGCTCTATATCTAAATAATATCATATACATAGATATCTATATCATATAACATATTGTGTGCGCCTCCAGACGATATTATGAATCACAAACGACTTTGTCGGGTTCTGCAACGTCTCTGGTTCTTCCACTTTCACATCAACCTGAAGTCGACTGAACCGCGCGCTGCCTGCTGCCGGCTCCCCGCTGCCGGGCGATGGTGCCTCGTGGCAACCGGCGGCATGTCGCAGTTCATGTACTTCAGCGAGTCAAATCAAAGTTCCTTTCCCCCAATTCCTTCTCAACCATGGCTCAGATAACCCCCACGACAGTCTCGTTGTGGAAATACAAGACACGTCAAAGAACCGACAAGAAACACTTGCGTTACAGTGTGTGTATTCACATTGATGTGGACGTTGAAGAACCAGGAACGTCGGAGAACCCAACGCGGTCGTTTGAGATTCATAATATCGGCTCACACAGCTTTTGGCCGTGATAATATATATTATATGATATAGATATCTGTGTAGGCTATATGATAATATTTAGATATAGAGCTCCAGGACTCCCGTGTGTTCTAGAATATTTACAGAACACGGCTAAAGGCTGTGTGCGGCTCGCCATTGCGATACATCCACTGTAAACAGAGCGCATGGTGGCTGCAAGCTGCTCAGGGCCACACCCCCACCCTCCTCCTTGACACGCCCACCGAAACAGCGCATTTGGGGGAAGCTCAATGTGCGACTGGCTCGGAGTGGCTGTAACTCTGCACCACGGCTGAATTTAGGGAACGTCTTTGAATACTGTGTTAGTTGCCCACTAATACCTATATTAAAGAATAAATGAAATAGCATGTCATGGGACCTTTAAGCACTGAATGGCCAAAGACAAGCTCATTAGGGCTAAACCCTGTGCTCTCCTGTACTACCTCCCTAGAGGCAAGCAGCAACCAAGGAAGGCCTTCTTCCCAGCCCCGTCCCAACTCCATACAGTAAGCACGAAGCAGAGACTTCAACGTCTGGTGGAAACGCTCAAGGGCTCCCTGGCTCTGAGGGTGATAAGCTGAGGAAGTGTGATGCTTGATAAGAAGCTGACGCATGACCTGAGAAAAAACACGAGACATAAAATTAGAACCTTGTAAGTCTGAACGACTTTCGGAATACCAAAAATTGAGAAAAACTGGGAAAGAGCCTTCACAATGGATCTGGTGGTAATCGCACGCAATGGGTAGGCAGCAGGGTAACGAGTTACCTGACACATGATGGTCAACAAATATCGACATCCTCTTTTCGACGAAGGCAAAGGCCCAACACAGTCCAACTGCAAGTACTCAAACGGAGCAGCCTCCCCCGGTATTGGCTGCAAAGGCGCAGGCTGAACAACCTGGTTTGGCTTACCAGTCATCTGACAGATGTGGCAAGTCTTTATGTATGCAGCCACGTCTTTCTTCAATTTCGGCCAAAAAAAATTATGCATAATGCGGTCATACGTCTTTCTCACACCAGAATGCCCCAACATGTCGTGGGCAGTCTTCATGACTGCGCGTCTAGCGGTTTCAGGCACCACAACCTGTAACCACGGCTCACCCATCGAAGTGTCAGTGGAGGGCGTCCATTTTCTCACAAGCAGACCATTTTTTGAGCCATGCTCTCAAAAGTGTCAGCTGGGACAGCACGTTCAAACAACGAACTGAGAGACTGATCCGCAAGCTGTTCTTTAACTAGGTCTCCATATGAGAGATTTAATGGAAAATCTGGTAAGGCAAACCTTGTCTTCTCTGCAGGTACCTTGAGCTGCTCGGCATCCGCCGCAGCACGAGTAGCTGAGCGTGTCACAGCACAAGCTGCAAACACGTCAGGGAACTGCTCCGAACCAGCAGTCTCCTCTCTCAGCTGAGGAGAAGAAGATACTACAGACACAGGATTACTCCGCCGAACCGCTCGTCCTGCGTAATTATTCCCAAGAATCACATGGACATCGTCAACAGGCAGGGCAGGGCGAATTCCCAACTCAAGCTCCCCCTCAACCAACTCAGAATACAACATGACTGTAAAGGAACTTCAAAAGCAGTGAGGTCAATTCCCCGAACTAAAATAGGTGAGTCAATCTATGAAAAAAAAGGGCTTAACCCCAAAAAAATTGATACAAAAGGTTTTTCAATGGATTCTCGTAGTATTTGGTGTGCTGAATAGCATACTAAAAGTATACCAAAATATACCTCCCAGAAAGCCCTCATTTCCAAGATGGCGGCCGAAATGGCGGCGGGGAGCTTGAAATGGCTATATCTCAAATTGAGAAAATGTTGCAAAGGAATTTTCAACTGATTCTGGTACCTCTGGATATGCTTACAAACATACTAAAAATCGAGGAAAATACACCTTCCGGAAAGGCTTCATTTTCAAGATGGCGTCCAAAATGGTGGCCGGCCAAGCATAAAATGGCTATATATCTCAATAGAAAAAGATTATTCGAATGATTTTTCACTTGATTCTGGTACCTGCAAATATGCTTATGAACATACTAACAATCTAGGAAAATATACCTCCCAGAAAGGCTTCATTTTCATAATGGCGTCCAAAATGGCGGCCGGGAGCTTAGCATGGCTATATCTCCAATGGAAAATGTTATAAAAGAATGTTTCAACTGATTCTGGTACCTCTATACATTAAGAACGCGAGACAAATCTAGGTAAATTTAACTGCTAGAAAGGCATCATTTTCAAAATGACTGATGGAATAGGGGAGCATGGTTCTCGTGCTTGGACTGCGGGAGCAGGACAAGTTCCCGTGCTTTGACAGCGGGAACGGACAGGTTCCCGTGCTTTGTGCGAGAAAATCTCTCTCTCTCTCTATCTCTCACACACACACACACACACACACACACACACACACACACACACACACACACACACACACACACACACACACGGTGGAAGGGGGAGTGTCTTCTTTATAAGACTTGCTCTGCTTCTCATTTTCTGTTCATTTGCCATTAGACTTACTTCGAGTAAAGACCTAACTTGAGCAGCAGCAGCATATTCGATTCATTCAAACAACAGCCTTTTTAAAGGCTTCCACCTTGCCTTGCTTTATCGCTAGGTTCAAGATGAGTGCATTCAACGACCAGATCTGTCCCATTTGCAAATTGGAAGATGGAAGTGATTTAGTTGAGATTCGTCAGAAGGGTGCTGATGGAATCAATGAAGCTAGTGTTAAAAGAGGTGACAGTATTGTTGTTACTGCTGGCATGAAAGTACATCCAGAGTGCCGCAGATTGTACACAAATAGTCGACAGATTTATTTACATTTACAGAAGAAACAGAGCAGTGATTCCAGTACCAATAAAAGGACTACTAGGCAGTCTGAAGATCCATTTCATAACCAAACTGATTGCCTTTTCTGGGGCACAAATGTCCATGAAGGAAGTGCCGACTACAGTTATGTGAAAACAGACAACTTTGCAAAGTCTATATTGCAAAGCTGTGATAAACGAAATGATGAGTGGTCATTAAAAGTCAAATGTAGAATTGAATACTATCGTAGTGATCTACATGCTGCAGACTGCGTGTATCATAATGCTTGTAGCACACATTTCCGATGTTCCCGTGCAATTTCAGAGTCATTGTCATCCAAAGCGGAGGAAGGCTGGAAGGCCAAAGAATGAGGACCAAGAACAAGCCTTCTCAAAAATGTGTGCTTACTTTGAATTGAATGATGATTCAATTCAATTCAATTCAATTCAATTTGGATGGACAGCTGACTGTTGACTCATAAAAAGTGACATAATGACAAATGTCCCAGCTGTTAATGTCCCACCTGTAGAGTACCCGACTACAGACACACTCAAACTCCAAAATGCCCTTGATTATATTCCAAAATCACTCCATATTGTGTTAAAAGCTTTGTTTGTCGGTAATGAGACGGAGCAGAAAATTGCTAGCATTGGCCACGCAATTGTAGAAGCAGCCCGACCGCGAGCTGTACTTGCCCCTTTGCAAATTGGCCTTGCAGTGCAAATGCACCATTTAAACCGATCTAGGTTCATTTTAGATACGTTGAATAAGATGGGATTCTGCTCTTCCTATGCTGAATTGCAGAGGTTTGAAGCGAATGCCGCAAATTGTACTGGTCCCAACATGCTTGGTAACGATATTGATGTGTCGAACACGACCGTCTTATTTGCAGCAGACAATGTAGATCACAACATTCTAACAATTGATGGGAAGGGGACATTTCATGGGATGGGCATGATAGCTGCCTTGACACCAGGACAGAAGACAAAACAAAGGATCCCGAGGTTCAAAATGAATGAACTGAATATTGTACAGCGCTCAAAAGTTGCGATAATAGATTATCACTTTGCCAAACACATTTGCAGAGACACAACATTCAAAGAACTTCCAAGACTCACAGAATCTAACAAGATGGTTGATCTGCTTTGGGAGTTATCATTCAATTTCAAACAGGCCACACCAAGTTGGCAGGGGATGATGCACATTGTGCCCAAGGGAAATGAACATCCAGGGCAGTCTTCAGTGAGATACTTACCCATGATAGACATGTACTCCGGAGACAAAACATGCATTATTTCAACACTGGAGTTCATGTGTGATCTTGCATCCAAGCACCACCTTGCCCCAGTAGTTACCTTCGACCAGCCGCTATACTGGAAAGCAGCAGAGATAATCATAGATTCACCTCAGTGTAGTCACCTCAAGTCCATTGTCCTGCTCCTAGGAGGATTTCACACATTTATGAATTTGCTAGGAGCGATTGGTACACTGATGGATGGCACAGGACTTAAGGACATTCTAGGAGTAGTCTATGGGGAGAATTCAGTAGCCCATATGATGACTGGCAAATCAGTTCAGAGAGCATTCCGTGGCCATCTTCTTGTAGACAAATGTCTTAGCCGCATGCTGGTGTCAGAGATGATTGATGAAAGTCATGGATTCGCAATAGGGATGGGCGTGAGGAATCGATTACTCGAGTACTACTCGTTACAAATGAACTCGGTTGGTGGACAGGCAAACTCGAGTTTGCATATACACACACACAAAGTTTTCTGAAGCAAATGTATCAATTTTCTGTCGGCGGCACTAACGCATGACGTGGGCACAAAGAAAATTAAATGCATCCATTTCCATGGCGCGTTCCGTGGCGTGTGCAGGCACGCCAGAATTCAAAAAGTTAAGAGATGGCGGTTAAAGCAAACCGCAGCGAAGAATTGAAATACTTTAAAGAAATAGGAGATCATAAGGTGAAATGTAAAATATGCCAAGCGAAATCGAGCTACCAGAAAGTACTATGCGGCAACATATGCTCCTGAAACACAACAGTGAGTTCGGGAAAGCAGACTCGCAGCAACGGTGAAAGTGAAAGTGTGTCGGCTATATTTTCACCGCCGCAAGACGCAGCTGTAATCCCGGGCGTGTAGAGAAGATCACAACGCTGAGTATTTCCATAGTCCATTTGCTGCCGTTTTATTTGCAGCTTTAAGCATTTATTTGCAATGGTTAGGCTACTTGTTTCGTTTTTTTAAAACTTACAGGCCTTGGTTCGACGTGATTTAAATTGTGAGACGCATATTTATTTTTGTAAGGGAAATGTGTTTTGAACGTTTGCAAAAATAAATAATGAATACTCTGATAACTCTGACTGTTTTGATGGAGAATAAGCATTAGGCCTACATGTTTGGTTGGTAATATTGCCGTTCATCATCAGGCCTATTCCTGCTGCAGATGCGTTGCATTCTAAAAATAGATTTGATTTAACGAGTACTCGATTGATCCTCGAGGAATTCCTTCGATCACTCGAGTTTGGAATTTACTACTCGTGCCCATCCCTAATTCGCAACAATGGTTGAACAGTCTGAAGCTATGTATACCTCACTAGTTAAGGGTGAAATGCCAATAGAAACTGTGTTTATATCAGAGACCCTCATTAGAATAAATGAAGAGCTGGGAAAAAGGAAGATGGAACTGTGTGCTCGATCCAAGACCAGTTGTGGCTAAATTACCAAAACATGTTAGAAGTTGCTACGTCACTGATAACGGCAGATCGCACAGGTTCTTGGCTTTTGCACCTACGCGCTGTTTCTGACTGCAAATGCCGATTCTCGCTGCGGCTGGGCATTACAAGTACTTGAAATCTGTACACTTTTATGTCCAAGAGATGAGTCAATGAATCAACCACCCAGATGTGTTCAGAAAATTCAAAATGGGTTTTCATGTTATCTGTCGCAGCATGGGCAGGCCTCAGCTCAGATCTTGTCAACGAGACGACATTGATGAGGTCATTGAAGACTACCGGTGGTATGACGCATGAAAGTAGAATGACTGACAATCAGAGAGCTCTTTGGACCATGTCAAAGTGCATAACATCAGAGTACAACACCGCAATGCAGGAGTTCACAAACCAGACATACACAACATCAGAACAGCACAAGGACTCAACAGAGGCAAGGATGAAAAGGGATGCTGCTGACCTGGAGAAGATTACTTCAAAACTTGCTTCACCTTTCTCTCCAGACTCTTCTTTAAGGAATGTTGTTACAGGTGGTGTTGTTGCTGAGGACGGAGTGAACGTGCATGATTATGACTCTGTTGGACGCAATATCATGCACAAAATGATTGGACAGCCTGCATTCACATTCTCATTTAGTAGAAAGGATAAAGCCATAACCCTTGGACAAAAATCGTCTATCAAGGTTGCTCCTGATCGAACAATTGATTCTGCACTTCTTTTTCAACGTTTCCTGATTGTCTCCCAAACTGGAGAGCTATCATTGGAGGAGGTTATGTGTTACGAACTCAGTCCTTTCCCTCCTGCCCTCTTTGAAGCTGGAAACATCTTCCGCAAGGCTGATAAACCACAACTTGCACACGCAATCTGTGATCATGCAAGTGATGCAATCCTAGATACTGTACCAGAAACAGATCATTATGTTCTTGATGGAGGTTCACTCCTTCACCGAATACCATGGAAGCACGGACAAAGCTACGGTAAAATTGCGCAGTCATATGCCGACTTCACCATCCAACATTATGGCTCGGCTACCACCATTGTGTTCGATGGCTATGGGGATGGGCCATCCATTAAAGACTGCACACATCAAAGAAGAGGAAACAATATTCATCCCATTGTCAACTTCACTGCTGAGACAGAGTTCTCAGGTAAGAAGGAGGAGTACCTGTCAAGAGATCTGAATAAACAGAGGCTGATCCAAATGATAAGCGATGAACGGAAAGAAAGGGTTGCACTGTGGTCAATTCAATTGGAGATGCTGATGTAGACATCGTAAGGGCCGCAGTGGAATCATCTCTTCTTCACACCACTACGCTGATTGGAGAAGATATAGATCTCCTTGTCTTACTACTTCACTATGCACAGAGAGACAGTAAGGGCGTTTATTTCAGATCAGACAAGTCAAGTGTGTGCCGTAAACCATTTAAAAGAAGTACTTGGACATGATGTGTGTTCTCAGTTGATGTTCATCCATGCTCTCACTGGCTGTGACAAAACTTCTCGGATCTTCGGGGTTGGCAAAAAGACTGCTTTCCAGAAGCTTGGAAAAGGGGATCCTGTCCTTCGATCTTGTGCCAATGCATTCATTGTCCCAAACCAGACCATAGAGGTGATCGATGACCTTGGGTGCCAAGTAATGGCTGTCCTCTTTGGTGGAATGTGCACAGATTCCCTTGCAGCAATGCGATATAACATTTTCAGCAAGAAGGTTGTCTCAGCTTCATCAACTGTCACGCCTGAACGTTTGCCACCAACTGAATCTGCGACCAAATTTCACTGTCGTAGAGCATTCTACCAGGTCATGGTCTGGATGGGAACAGAAGATGGTATGGATGCCCTGAACTGGGGGTGGAGCCTGCAGGACAATAGATTTGTCCCACTCATGTCAACAATGAATGTTGCTCCAGACAGTCTCTTGAAGGTCATTCATTGTAACTGTACCACTGCCTGCAAGACACTCCGCTGCTCTTGCAGAAAATATGGACTACCTTGTACTACTGTCTGTGGACCATGTCAACTTAAGGAATGTGACAATCCACATAACAAGTTTCTTCCAGAGGAGCCCGAAGATGATGATGAATTAAGACCACAATAAGTGTGGCATTTATGTTGTTCAACACCAACACCACCTTTCTAGTTTGAATAGTAACCAATTTTAACCATTTAACCAATGAAAGCTTACAGGCAGTCATTTTGAAAATGATGCCTTTCTAGTAGTTATATTTACCTAGATTTGTCGCACGTTCTTAATGTATAGAGGTACCAGAATCAGTTGAAACATTCTTCTGTAACATTTTCCATTTGAGATATAGGCTGCATCCGAATACCTAGTACATACTATTTCTATCCAGTGTCTACTACTTGACCATACTATACTTGACTGTGTAGTACGGTCTACAGCTATGCGTGGAACGCCTCCGAACGCTTCCGAACATCGCCGAAACTCCACCGGAAGTTTGGAGATGACGTATCTCCCCTCAGATGCCGGCAAAATTACCTTGATAAGTTACCTGTTTTCCGTCTTGTCATCGTTGCTATTAAATTAAAAATGTCTCTTTTTACTTAATTACTTACTTTTAATTAATTACTATTTTACTCTTTTTAATGTCTCTTTATTTCGCCGCTTTCTACAACGTCTTTCTGGTGGTGACGAGTCAGGCATCTCTTCTTCGTTTGTTACCAGACTCCGGTTGCATTGTGGGATAGCGTAGTGTGGTCCGTGGTTCACTTTGGCGGTAGTATGCATTCGTAAACGACTTCCGTACTACAGAATGCATACTGAGTATTCGGACGCGCTAGATTTTTCGCATACTACAAAATGCATACTATATAGTACAGTGTTTCCCACAGACCAAGGACCAATGTGTGGTGGTGCGGGGGGGGGGGGGGGGGGGGTGACATCGGTGGGTTCATGTGTTAGCATCGTCGTTCTCGTTGTGTGTGTGTGAGAATGACAGGGAGAACGAGTGCTACGCAGAGATGAATGGACGGAACGATTTTTTGATTTCCAAATCGCGTTATTAAAAAATAATAATAATAATTATTAAAAAAAAAAATCTGTGGCGCCGCGCCACACAATGGTCTATGTATGGGAAACACTGTAGTATGCAAGTATGAGTATTCGGATGCAGCCTTAGCCATTCTAAGCTTCCGGCCGCCATTTTGGACGCCATTATGAAAATGAAGCCTTTCTGGGAGGTATATTTTCCTAGATTGTTAGTATGTTCATAAGCATATTTGCAGGTACCAGAATCAAGTGAAAAATCATTCGAATAATCTTTTTCTATTGAGACATATAGCCATTTTAAGCTAGGCCGGCCACCATTTTGGACGCCATCTTGAAAAGGAAGCCTTTCCGGAAGGTGTATTTTCCTCGATTTTTAGTATGTTCATAAGCATGTCCAGAAGTACCAGAATCAGTTGAAAATTCCTTTGTAACATTTTTTCAATTTGAGATATAGCCATTTCAAACTCCCCGCCGCCATTTCGGCCGCCATCTTGGAAATGAGGGCTTTCTGGGAGGTATATTTTGGTATACTTTTAGCATGTTATTCAGCACACCAAATACTACTAGAATCCATTGAAAAATCTTTTGTATAAATTTTTTTGGGGTTAAGCCCTTTTTTTTCATAGATTGACTCACCTAAAAGAGATCTTCCAGGACTTGAAGTGGAAGAAAATGGCAAAACAGACTCCAGTATGAACGACTCTGATGCCCCCGTGTCACGGAGAATTTTTAGTGGAATTAAATCATCACTGTCTTTTAAAGAAACAAAACCACTGGAAATGGACAGAGCGTAATTAGAATTCACTCCAGTATGCAACGAATCAACATTCAAGTCTGAAGGAGATACTGCCAACATGTCCGGCTTCACCCCAGAAACCCGCTCTTTCGATTTAGCTCTCAGCACTGGACATGTCCACTTTGAATGACCAGTTGCACGACAGTACCGGCAACCAGTCAGATCTACTCGAGCGATCTACTCCAGAAGCCTGATGTGATTGTGCACCAATGTTCACACTTCTATTGCTAGAAAAATCTACCTTGTGGACGTTAGATGAGCGCATATGAGCTTTGTGAGTTAACTCGTACTCATCTACCAACACCGCAGCGACAGACTCATTAGTTGCCTGCTTCTCCGCAACGTACGTTGCAACACGCTCTGGCAATGTGCTCTTGAATTTCTTGAGGACAATTAAGTCTATCAAATCCTCATAAGTCTTAACCTTACAAGCAACACACCATCGCTGACATTGCAGACGCAACTCCCGTGCAAACTCAACGTTCGTCTGGTCCGAACGTCTCCGCATATTTCTAAAGCGTAGACGATAAGCCTCTGGAATTAATTCATATGCCCGCAACACCGAAGCTTTCACCATGTCATAATCACGGGCCTCTTCAACAGTTAACGCAGAGAAAGCCCGCTGTGCCTTTCCTGTGAGACGGCTCTGAAGCAGAAGCGCACGGTGTGAACCAGGCCAGTCCTGTGTATCAGCCACACGCTCAAACAGAAGAAAAAATGCATCAACGTCTTTCTCATTAAAGTGAGGAAGCAAGTGTAGACTAGTTGCTATATCGAGCTTAGGACCTGCTGCACCAGGTGATATTATTTTCCCCTGCCGAATGCGATCCAAACGCTGAGCTTCAAGCTCCAGCTTGAAGCTCAGAACTGCAACTGCAACTGATGCAGAACTTTACTGTTATCCAGCTGCATCTGAAACAACTCTTTCTGCTGCTCAAAAGACAGCATTGCCGCAGGTTTAAGAGACGGAGGACCTTCCTCTTCGTCTGCAACCGAAGGGTTTCCAAGGTCCTCAACCATGGTTCCTACAGCTTAATGAAAGTTAAATTTAAGACTTTTTAAAGGGGTAGTTCGGAATTTTGGACATAGGGCCTGATTCCCAAGTGAGCTTTGGTATTCTATATCACTGGAGACAGTTTTCAACACATTTCATTCAGTCCTTCTAGTTGCAGAGTTCGCTCGTGCTAGGCTAGCGCACGGCAACGGGCAATGCTAGCCTGCTATTAAAAACAGTCTTACCCACTCCACAGTACACCCGAGGTGAATCAATTATAACGCCAGACTATAGATTTAAATGTCTGTGTTGATAGAATAATGTTAGAAATAAAACTGACCCTGCATCGCATGTATCTTCGAGGGACTACTTTCCCAGCAGAAGTGGAATGTTACTATGCGGCGGTTAGGTTTGTAACCGAATTACGACAGAAGAACTTAAACGTCTAAAGTCGGGTGCGTTAATCAGACCCTTCGCGCACAACGCCAACTTCACCGAAAGTTTGACGTAACTTTTAAGTCGAGTGGAAGGAAGTTCGATACTATAATGGGCAGCCAACTGTATTAACTGATCCTTAGTTAACACATTGAAGACAGCCCTGGAGGGTTCCTCAACAAACCTTTCAACAAGTGACGCCATCCTTTTAGCAAATAACGCGACACAAGACCCCCCAGCTTAACGAAATCAGACAAAACTCCACACAACCAAACAATGAAAACTAAACAGGGAAGCCCAGCGAAAACATAAGCAAAGACCATTCCAATTTTAACCAAATTGTATTAACTAAACGCGGATCTTCAAACAGGCGGGATGAATTAAGCACTAAGCCCGTAGGTATCGCAAAACAACCAGAAAACTGGCGATTCGACCAATGCCTCGGAGTGCCCCCGAGACAAATGCTCTAGCCACAGAACTGTTCAAAAACAATAAACCACACGTCCCACAAAATACGCAAGCCTGAAAGGAATAGTTAATGGCCCCGCAAATAGATCGCTGAACTTACCCTCTCTCATTGTCCGACATTCCTGTGCAGACAATCGTAGCACGCAGCCTAATGCAACCAAGGCGCAGGTATCACAAACACCTGTTTCACGGCAGAATAATGAGTTTGGAACGAGCCCACATTTGTTACGCGGCTCAAACGTAACAAAGAAACGGGGCAGGAGACAGCGCGAACAATCAACGTTTCTTCATTTAATTGCGTCAAAAGCAATGAATCAAAAAGATCTTATCAATCACACTGCAAAGCACAAATCAAATCTCCCGCCCCGTTCTCTCCAGGCCAGGCCCACTTTTATCCGGTTCACGGGGACACACCCCGTACGCAGGCACACCCCCATCCTGGAACATGTGGGTCCAGGCCTATGAGAGCAAGGCAGACAAAACACGTAGCACACATACAACGACAACCGAAAGGCCAATGTGGCCGTAACAGAATTTTTCAGATGCGAGTGCTGTTCCAAATCGAGTACTCCGTGGTGCACTAACCGGAAATTACGATCACGACTGCCGCCGCGGGTCCTCCCCCGCAATAAACATCCCGCTTTGAACGGTGAACTCTTTACGGCTAGCAGCTATAAAAACTACAAAATGACTCTATTAATGCAGGCTATGTGGAAAATGCGCCGACTTTGGCTCAGCCTGGCTCCGCCTCTTCCGCTACGTAGCTAAGATGGCTGCCGTTGAGTACGGAAAGTGTTAGGGGTGTAACGATTCATGCGATGCATCGATGAATTGATTGTCAGTCCTACCGATTCAACTAAATCGATCTGCTAAAATAAATAAATAGAATGAATCGCTTTGGCTTCACCAATAATCGATATAAATGCTTTAAATCGTATGAATCGATTATGATTAATGTTTTAAGACTTAGTTTACACGTTTATTTTGTGAAGTGCAGCTCGGCAATCCGTAACTCTGTCATCAGCTAGTCAGCTTGCAAGGAAGTCCCACGAGAGTTTTTTTTTCTCCCTCACCCTCTACTGGTGCATTTCAAACATGGCAGAGAGCGGCAGCGAGATTGTTAATGCACCAGCAAACTTGAAATCCAAAGTGTGGAAGCATTTTGGCTTCGCAAAGAATAATGGTAAAATTGACAAGGGGTGTGTGACGGGGCGCATAGCTTCCGTCAATGTTGCCTGTGTGTGTTTGTCTTGTTTGACTATGTATTCCGTTACCTTCATACTGTTTTAAAATCATTTATCAACCATGTCATTTATCATGCGCGCTACGGCAGTTTAATACAATCTTGCAAGTACCATCATTACAACGTTCTGTTTAATACCATTTACCATTAACGTCACCTATTCTGTTGCAATAACCATTCAAACAAGTATGTCGTTGTCAAATTCCAGGTTTGTTTATTTAGTTTAAAAGTTACATGTTAACACAGCATAAATGTTCGTCTTACCAACGTCTCGTCTAGACTTTGTATTAGGGAATGTGTGCCGCGTATACAGGGTTTAAATTAACGTCATAACTTCCAGGTAAACCGGAAATGACCCCGAGTTTTTGTAATTATGTTCATTGCAGTTTTTGTATATTTTAGCTACGGCAAAATCTAGCAATAATATAAAGGTCCAGTATGCTTAAGTTCGAATTGATGTTTTTGTGACTCTCAAGCCCATTCAGTTTGTTTAGTGAAAAGTATTTTTCTTTTTGTTGATTTTCGTTTTATTTTTATTGCCTTATGGGCAATTTTTATTGCCAATGTTCCAGTATACTTCTTTTCGCCGGATCTGAATTGGAACGTACTACGTACTCAAAATTTGGCTAGTAAGTACGGATAGTACGGGTATTGGAACACGGCATGAGCCTCTCTGATCTTGTTTTTATGTCCATGATTGAGCCCGGTTATAAACAACCCTTCCGGGTTTTGTCCGTTGGCTTGTGTCGATACGTCAAGTGTCGATACGTCATCTGTAAGCGCAGGACCCCGAGTCGATCTGGCAGCCAGTCAATCCGGTACCCACACCAGGCCCCCAGGAACACTGCATACTTCCGCAATCCACCAGTGCTCAGCGGCCAAGCCTGGTATTGCAGCTGTTTAAGCGGGCCGTGGACGGGTCCCTCAAATCATGGGACCCAGAAGTAGATATCTCCGTTCACTCCAATACAAGTGGGGAACAGGAATGTGTGTCCGCAAAAAATGTCTGGATATCAATCAAAGGCTCATAATTACCTTCATGCCATGTCCTAAAAAAAAATACGTTTTTTCTTTTCAAAACGCCACCTCAAGCGTTTTATTAGCCGTTATCTCAAATTATTTTTTCTGGGGAAGAGGGGTGTGCAACTGAAAGGAGTCGTAGTGAAACAAATGGCATCCGAGAGGGCCTAGTTCAGTGCTCCGTTAACGTGTCCGATTTTTGGACTGGTTCATCTGCTGCTCAATAACTCTCACGGTCCTCTGCTTGCGATCATTGTGATTCATCATGTATTGACCCATTTATTCAAAAGATCCAAAGACAAAGAACAGGTGCATTACGGTATCGGCGTAGCCATAGACCCATGATGCGGAAGCTTATCGCTCCTTGATGTTGCCCTGCGCCACTGAGCAGTTTACATAGGAATGAATAGGTGCCATTTTGGAATCCGGTGTCCATTCTATAATAGGTCCATGAGCCACACCCATAGACAGGGCCGTGGCACCAAAACCGACTCCTAACACTATGGGCTGGTGGATAATTCAAAAGAAAGAAAAAGCTTATTTTTTTCTTTTTTTTGCAATGGGCCCCCCCTCTGCCTTGGGCCCCCCCAGGCAGGGCTCCAGAGTGCGACCTATTAGGTCGCATATGCGACCTAATTTCTTAAGGTGCGAGTTAAAATTGAATCGTTTTTTTTTTCTTTCTCTACCCACCCCGCGGTTGTGGTTGATAATAAAATCTTACTTTCTGGCTCATTCCTACGAGTCCACTACTCTCTCTCGCTCCCTGTCTCTGCCTGCCTGTCTATCTGCACCTTTTACAGTCTATGGTCTGCCCACTACACGTGCCCAGTCTTGCTGCGCACGCAGCACGCACAAAAAAGTAAACAAAGCAGATACAATATGAAGCGGTCGATAGTCGATTATTTTAAGAAAATAAAAATGTGCCAAAGGAAACAAATGAGGCTGTTGTTTAGTGGTGCAACGGTTCACGGGTTTCCTGTGATCCGTACGGATCAACCCTCACTGTTCGGTACGCAAGTGATCCGCGGATCAGCTGATAAAAAAAAAGCAGTTGTTTTTTAACCGAAAACCGGAACCGGAAGCGGTCATATTTATGTTTGGTTGTAGTCTTTTCGCTCGGTTCTCCGTATCAACAGTAGGACTAGAACCGAGCGAAATGACCCTTGCAATGGGCAATGAGTCTTCCAACTGAAATCAATGGATTTACAAAATGCCAAATAAAACACGACAGAACTGTATTTCGCTACCATACTTGATGAAAAAAGAAGAAGATGAGGATGTCTGCATTGTCGTGGGAGAGTGTAGTCTCTAAACTCTCCCCAGGCAATGCAGACATCCTAAATTTAAAGTTGTAAATCCAGAGTTAGGGATTATTTACTATCCATGTTAAAAAGAAGGAATAATGCCTCAGATTGCAATTTTTTAAAATATTGACTATGCTTAAAGGAAGCAGGATTAATACCAAATTTTTAACTTTATTTTGTTTTTACACATTTTAAGATTTTATTTAAAGTCACATTTGTCTCGTTATCTTTTTTGCTGTTGATCCGAAAATGATCCGACCCGTGACTCAAAAACCGTGACACGATCCGAACCGTGAGTTTTCTGATCCATTGCACCCCTACTGTTGTTGGTGGTGGTGGAGAAGGGTTAGCAGAGGAAGCGACAAGAATCTCAGATTCTTCTTCTGAAGACGACAGTGACAGGTTGGCGAAAAGGATCTACACAATTCAAGTTCAAATTCAGTTCAGTCATTAAAATTACACAACGAAAGCCAAAAGCACAAGACGTGCAGGGACCGCTGCATCACACGAAGCTCCCAGCCCCTCCCCACCTCATTTAATAGGATAGATGAGAGCAATCGCTCAGCGGAGAATGAAGAAATGATCATCAAGTTTAACACCGCCTATAACATCAGGAAAGAGGAACTCCCGTTCACAAAAAAATTAATATGGTGCTACCTAATTTGTTTTGGTGCTACTAAATGAAAAGCTAGGTGGCACCAGTGTTACCTGTGAAAAAGTTAGTCTGGAGCCCTGCCCCCAGGACTGCCTCACTTTCCCCCGCAGTCCGTCGGCCCTGCCCATAGACATCTTATATGATAGACGGAGCATCGATTGCTACCGCCTACTGGCGCTGACGAGACGCGGGGCCGCTGTCATGCCAAATTTGTACCGGCTGCCAAATTTGTAGCGGGCACGTCAACAGTTGTCCGTTGCCAGGCAACGGACAACTGATTACGTAAGGGTTGTCCGTTGCCGGGCAGGTTTCAAAAAACATTCGCGCCGAAGACGAAAAAACATAATACAGATAACGGATCGCTAGACACTTGTTTTTACTTTATATTTGTATTGTATTTAATTGTTTCATCAAATTTAGCTAGTAAACTGAGCAGGGACGTGCACAGGAATTTTGAGGGGCAGTTGCTCTGACCTGAAAAAAGGGCACCCCTCCCCCCCCCCCAAAAAAAAAAAACTCACAGGCTATATGAAGGACTGAGAATAACAGGGTCTTTATAATATATTAATACAAATAAGTAAAACACTGAAATAACTACTACTAACGATAATGCAGAAAAACATGATTTGAAGAAGAAGAACATAACATGAACACAAACATAATTAAACAACATCCTATCAAGTCACTGATAAGTTTCTCCAAATTGACATTTTAAAAATGCAAAGCAGGGCTCCAGACTAACTTTTTCCTTGGGTGCACTGGTGCGCCTAAATTTTTTATTTGGGTGCACCAGCACGTATTTATGGTGCACCCAAGTTTTGAGTTGTTGGGGGGGGGGGGGGGGGGGGGGGTTGGACCGTGCCTGCCTTGCGCTGAGTTGTTGAGGGAGGGGGGGGGGGCAACCCGGGCAGTTGCACCGGTTGCACCGTCGATATTTACGCCATTGATTAATAATATCTTGACCATTAAATAAATGCCTTAAATAAATGCCCAATCTGTATCTCTCATAAAGAATATCGTCAGACAATGCCAAGGGATCGGTTCTGTCCCGAAAAACCCTCTTCTCCGGAGAGACGCCTGTACGATAAGTGCGTCGAGGTCCATGGGAACACCCACAAATGGTGACGCCATCATCGGAGGAGGGGCTAGGAAGCTGCGCACGCTGATATAAGTAGCCGATCTCCGGGTAGACTCGCTGAAAAGCTGCTCCCGACCGGGTTTGGTTGCGAGCGTAAGTCACCAATGGTGATACAGCGACGCTTAAAGAGATCGAGTTTCATGGTACAGTTAACCCAGGCTTTCAGCTCAACATGCCTCGCTAACCCTCTAATCGAGCTTCGTAGTACAGGCCCCTGGATTGGGCTTCGCGGGTTTGTTTCCCGTCGTTTCTATTGTTACCGGTCTTGCGTGTTCGGTTTATTAGGTGTCTAATAAATCGCTGTCTAATCAATACTTCATTCACTGCCTCTTCCGTGGTTATTACAATATTATGAATAGACTGCTCTGTAAAAAAAGTAATAATAATAATTATACCAGATATATTTTCAGTCGCACCGGTGCGCCCAAATAAAATATTTGGTCGCACTACCCCGAATTCTAGGCGCATGTGCGCCCAAATTAGGCGCACTCTGGAGCCCTGCAAAGCTTCAAAAGAGAAGCCTTCAGAACCTCTTCTTTGTCGATTGGTATGTCCTTCTCTATGGACAGCAGGAGGAGGTCAGACAGCCGCTCTTGACCACACTGATTTCGGATTTCGGAGCACATCATCACTACCCTGTAGTGATGTGCTCCTCTTTGCTGCCTCCTTTAGTTGTCTCTCTCTCTCCTGAATCCTCCTCTTTTCACTGGGCATTTCGGCTTCACTTAACAATAACATCAATACCCAAAATAGTGATAAGATTTAGGCATGAACCATTTTGAATGAAATAATTCATGTGATGCATTACTTGTGATGCATTACTGCATCATTTATTCTTCTTGTTAAAACTAAATGTTAGAAACGAACTATCAGCAGACATGTAGCTTAGTTTGCCTACCAAAAATGTGTAGACTATGTGATAACGGGCTGCTTGTCTGCAAGCTAGCTAGCTGTCTGATTATTTAGGCTAAACGTTACGTGGCAAACTGAGCCTGGATTTATGAAGATTGTAATTCATTTCATAAAACGTGATGATGATTATTTGTTTGTTATACATCTCAAATTCACCTTTTCCGAGAACATCAAGGCAGTCGTCTCACAGGTGCCGGTGTTCCTGTCGCGTGCAGCGCTGCAGCTACGTAAAGCAGCTTTCACACGCCGCGCGGCAACTCGCCGCCTCCATTCATTTCAATGGGGGAAGGGCGGCAGAGGGGAGGCGGCAAAAGCGGCTGTTGCCGCGCGGCAGAGTTTGCCCTCCCCCTACTGACTTTCACTCTCAGTGCCCGAACGGAATTGAATGAGGCTACGTGTGAGAAGGTGAAATCCTCCCCCTTCTCACTGTCCCGCATTAGAGGAATTATTATTATTATTATATTGTGTGTATATATTAGATTGGGCTGGTATAGAATTGGTCTTCCGTCCCGGTAGGGGGCAGTATGCTAAGGGAGCTTAGGATCCAAGTATCAGGGAATAGCCCAGGGGGGTGTTGATAGAAACAGCTGTTTTGTAAATATCTTTAGGTTCTGCACAGGGTGTGGGTATATATGTATTTGGTGATTGTTTGTTTAGTATCATGTTTATTTAGTATTCACACAATGTACTTTCTGTTCAGTTATGTTGGATTGTTAGCTTTAGGTAAATGTTTCCCCAGTTAATGGTCTGGCCCATATGGCCGTGATTGGTCCAATTACCATTTCCCTATTTAAGGGCCTTTTCATTTGGTGTTTGGGGCTGAAAGTGGTGCTGGCTTGACGTGAGGCCAGTACGAAAGGTTATGATATCCTATGTTATGTATCTTAGTTTTGTTTGCTGACCGATGCAGTCATCTCCTTTTCGTTTGGAACGTTGCTATATTTTTGTGTGAATGTTTTGGAGACATTAAAACTTCACTTTTTTCTTAGTCCTCTGTCCGTTGCCCTCATTTTTGCCCACACTCGCAATATCCAGTTGGCCGTATCCCAGATACGTGGGGCGACCACGCCGGTCCCTCACACTACGCTTACTTTATGAAATGTTTCGAGTGGCGATTTTTATTATCTAGGCCTACATGAAATAGCACAATACAGATAACGGACAAGTGCGAATGAACGAGCTTGAAGGTTCGCGAATGTTCGTGAACCTTTCACGTCATTCGACGCGATCGTCCGTTGCCAGGCAACGGACGACGCGATCATCTGTTTCCAGGCAGGTTTGGTATGGATTACGTATGGATGACGCGCCCGGTACAAATTTGGCAGCCGGTACAAATTTGGTATGACACCGCCATCTTGGACTGGTCATCCGCTCCACTCAGTGTAATCCGTTTGGCTGGAGCAATGAACTGTCAGCGCATTTAATTAATCATACCTCACTGAATACCACTTATTTTCATGCGGTTTTTTGTCATACGTGTAGCTATGATAAAGGCCACATGGTTTGGCGTGTTTTATTATTCAATACCAATTATAGCAATAGTACGGTAATGTTAAATCTTACTTGTGAAAAGTAATCCCCCGATTCCTATTGTGGATGGTCCGCCGATTTCAGCAGGAATACAGCCCGGCATCCTGTTTCTGCTGCTGTTGCTGCTCCCGGTTGACCACTCCAAGATGGCGGCCGTATTTCTCACGTCCCAGCAGCCAATGCTCCGTCTATGCTATTATAAGATGTCTATGCCCACACCAGTACGCCCCCCCCCCCCCCCCCAACAACTTCAAGAGACCCCCGAAAAGATGGAATCATAACTCGAACCCTGCATGGAAGTATAAGTTAACTTCATAAATATGAAAGATTGCTCCATATAACATAACATCAGCAACATGGTAGATCTATGTAGGCCTAGAAAAAAATACA